>NC_089588.1:81424043-81724043 GCF_019320115.1 Miscanthus floridulus
CACCCAAGATCATGAGCTGCATTGGAATACCATGCCCAGGCCTCATCTCTCTCCTAAAGAAGTCGACAGATGTCGTTCCCATTGGAATCAGAGGACCCCATGGAGGAGTTTGCTAGAGCCACCACCTGCATGCCGTTGGGACCAATGATCATGTAGACAAGGAGGCCACCATTCGAGTCGGCCCTATAGATATGAAGGGTTAAATTAATCCACTCAAGGATCACAAAACCATGTTCATCCTTACTCTTGGAGATAAGAACGCTGGTGCGGCGTGTAACAGAACCATCCAATTTATAAGAGCACAAGTACAATGGCAGTCGTAGAGCGGTCGCACTTTCATACTTGAGCCCATTTAAACTCGGTAGTCCATCGAGTACCACGAAGGGTCTCGATTTGTCGCCAACATAAAACCAAGATCGCACATGATTCAATATACATGCCACATGTTACATAGAGTTCACAAATACATTGCTATACATTAGAGTGCGATTAAAGTTATTACAAACCAAGTTCAAATAAAGTAGTAGCGGAAGCAAAGTAGTTTTTAAACGAACATCTCACACCATTGTTCAAATACTTGCCAGTCTGTGATGACAACCCACAAAAGCATCATAGATTAGATATATAAAAAGAAGCGCCTTGCCCTGGCTTACTCCTCTTCCACTACGGGCAAGAAGCAGTTCTTACAATACCCATGACAAATAGTGTTATCTGCAACAAGTGAGAAATAAACCTTGAGTATAAGAAGGTACTCAGTTAGACTTACCCATCGTAAACCAAAAATAAAGTGACTCCAAGGATCATGCAAGGCTTTATAAGTGGAGCTAGCTTGACAATATTTTTCATAAAAGCTACTAGTTGAGCTATACATTTTATAATTCAGTCATCAAGTTAATTATAGCTATTCATCTCTAGATTAGCAACTAACATATGCCAAACATGTGGTATATCAGTAGTGATAGAACAATAGTAACCATAGCAATTTATTATATTAGTCTCAGGACCATTCCACTTGCCATTATCACTACAATAGAAGGAAGCTCAGTTAAGTTTCTCACTATCCTAGAGAGATGGCGATTTGAATTGATTGCAACCAGCTGGGCAGTATTCCTAACACAAACCCAGGTTGACCAGATCAATGGTCATCTCAGGTCACCTTTGGTACAACTCAAGTCCAATTTGTGGGTTCGATCAGCGCCGCATAATCAGGGACACTACCAGATGCCAAGTCGATCTAGACTCTAACCTGCCCTTGGCCTCACACTAGCTCCCCGCACATCCTTACTACCTCCACTATGCACACTCTAACAGAACGAGGCTTGGCCTAAGTTGAGCTACTCAGCTTCGTGGTCAGAACGAGTTATCTGGCAAGCTAAGTGAGAGGCATGCGTTCAAAATGACCGAGGACCAACAATGATGCAGTCCTTATTTGGCACAGACGGAATCACGAGAGTCAACCTACAACATAGACTCCATCCGACCTTGATTTACAACATCCCATAGTTCTTTTACATGATAGCAAATATAGCCAACCATGGTTCGGTGTCCACCTATATCTCGTAGGTAACAGGAAATCACCCAACTTCTACGAGCTAAGCATTGCTAAGCAGTTATTCGATCCTAGACCTATACAGGGTTAAAGGTATATATATCTAGACAAGTTAGTTCTATGCATCAAGTGTTTCCAAACCAATTCTTACACCTAATGCATCAAACATAAAGGAATCAAAAGTGATATTTTGTAAACATAGAAGGCTTAAAATGCTCTAGGGCTTGCCTTTCAGGAAAGAAGTGGGTCAGTGGTCAGGGCACTCTGGAAGTTCCTTAGTTGCTGGCTCCTCACCTTCGGGAGCTGTTGGCTTGTGGTGTCTCTTGATTCTCCTTTCCCTCTTCTTCAAATTCTAGTAGGGTTACTCCTTCGGGCGATCCTATATGTATGAGCATGAAATAAGATATCATGGATGCATAGATAATGACATGGATGATATGATATGATAAAAATGCATACTCATAAGTGTCATTAATAGTAATGTATTAAAGTGATAACAAGATAAATTTTCTTTTACTAAGTAGGTGCATATCTCCTCTCTAGTAATTAAACAAATTTCAATTTAAGCAATTTCTAGATTGCAAAATAGCAGCCACTTGTTTTGACCATAACTAGAGTTTTACACATCAACATAATATGATCTTGGCCTTTTTGGAAAGATTATAAAATTGTCTACAACTTTCTTATAATCATCTTAAGATGACTCAGTAGCTATCCAAGTCAAACAATTCAATCCTTCATATCTATCCAGAGGACAAGCAAATCTAACAGTAGACTTTTAAAAGCTATAATTTTCAAACCATTAGGCCTATGACCATGATTTCTTTGAAAAGCTAGATGAGTAAGTTATCTACATCTTTGTTATTGACAAGTTTCGTAGAAAAGATCATTATCATCATGAATTTGTCACCACAATAGAAACTACTCATGCAACCATCTAGTTGAATTATAAAGCAATAATTAACTAGCTGCCTATAACCAAATAATTCAAAGCACAACTACTAATAACAACAGATCATATGCATCACAAGCACCATAGAAAACATCATGGTAAAACTCCAATAACTTAATTACATGCATTTATTAATTTCCTTATATAATAAGGTAATTTAAAGGATAAATATTTCTAGTACTCAATAAATTCTGAGAAAAATACAGTAGCCTCCACATGTCCCAAATAGCCTACTATATAAATTCCATGACATTTGGATAAGTGTACCAACCCCTACAAAATGGCAAGCTGCATAGGCTTATTTTAGTAAAAATTAGTTTAGCCTAGTGAAAAGTGTCAAGCAACTAATTTCCTATTTTTCTTACTTTCATCCTAGCATAAGAACACTATGTAAAAATTTTCATGACCATAAGTTATGTATATTTAGCCCTACTAATTTCTCCAGAAACTAGTAAATAATCAAGGTTAAATAGAAAGACAATATTTCAAGTATGTCTACTATAGGTTTAGTATTTTTTGCTAGCTAGAGCATGTCAACACAAGACCAACAAAATTGCAATCACAATTTTAGAACTTCCCTAGCTCAAGTTATGCATATTACAAGATAGACACAAATTTAAAAGCACTTTACTAGCTTAATTTAATTCCCCTAGAAAAATACCCCAAACAGTAGGTTTCATATTTTTATCAAATAGTACACTTTATGATAAATCCAACAAAATTTAGATCACCTCATTTGGACACTCCTAACTCCAGATATGATTTTTGCAAGTTTTCTACAAAATCTGTGAAAACAAATAAAGAAAATCACTCAAAAATCTGAAATATACTACATACACCCTATCTATACACCCACTGTGGCTGACAGCAGGGGCCCACAGTCAATTTGACCCCAGGCGATAGACACACAGAGTAGGGGCGTAGATTGACCGGCAGCAAACTCGTCGACGGCGACGTCACCGGCATTGTGTTCCCCACACTCTTACGCATCGACTAATACCCTTGCTTAGCCTAGTGGATCACCAGAGCTACATTGCCAGCGACAATGGCATCATGGAGGAGGTGCTCTACAGTGGGCTCATCATCTCCATTGATGATATGGTCAAGAGAGCATGGCAACAGCATCAGGAGGTTCTAGTGGAGCTCTAGGGTTAGGTCTTGGTCACGGTGAAGCGGCAGTGTGCTCCGGCCGCATGCATGGCGGCGCATGGTGGTGAGGTCACTGTTCTGACAAGACAGTGGCCAAAGGCAGGTCTTCACCTTCGAGGAAGATGTGGAAGTTCTAGATGACACAGTAATGGGCACTAGAGGGAGCTAAAGGCGGCCGGTGAGGTTGGCGATGGTGAGCTCGTGCACGCGGCCATGGCAGACGCACACGATGCGGTCACGTGTTGTAGCGCCGATATTCCCGCATTGGCCCAATGGCTAGTGGGGTGAGCTAGACATGACCCTAGGCTAACCCTAATGAGAGAAGAGAGCGAGCGAGACTGGCTTGGCGGAGCACGGCGATGGCGATGGCAAACTCATCCTGAGGCTTTACCTGGGCTCGATTGACGCAGCTAGTGGCTTAGGAAGGTGGAGCGGCTCACGGTGGAGCTATGGGCGAGGTGGATTGGGTGGGGGCTGCTGCGTGGGTGGCAAGCACTGCCGGTAGAAGTGCGATGATGGCGCTGCTCTACTGTTCCACTCGACGTGCGCGAGAGAGCGAGAGCGAGGGAGATGGAGAGGGCGAGTGAGTGAGAGTGGGAGAGAGTGAGCGAGCGCCCGGTGCCTTTCTCCCCTTTAGCACGATGATGTAGGGCCAACGACGGCATACGGCCACCATGTGGCACGCGTGCACTGACGACGGTCGGCCACTGCTGCTGCTGCTCGTCCTGGTTTTAGACTGACTGACAGTGTGTTTTCACAACGTCATTACTCCTAATCCATGGTGATTTAGCAAAAACATCATTAATAGATGTTGTAGAGCTATGTGAGTACTACAACTTTGCTTTAAAAATCATTGCCAAATTCTGACTAGTTTTCAAAATGCAAAGCTCTAAATTAGGTCACATTGAAACTGAAAACACCTTCTAGACCTAGAAAAAATTTTAAGTCCCAAAACAGCATTTTATTGATTCTTGTGGGCCCGATGTGACCATGTTAGGAACTGAATTAGCTCATGACCCTTAAACAAAGTTTGTTCCACATAAGATAAGCTACAACTTTTATTAAGGGTGCACTTCCATGCAAACATTTGATTCTATAGTTCAACTTTGGTCAAAGTAGGATCATGAAAAATGACATTATGAGTAAACTAGGACTTAGAAGCAAATTTTGCCCATGTCATGAAAACAAACATTGTTCCATTTACCATCCTAGATATGTATAAGGTGTTTTGTGACCTAACAACCATCTCTTGCATTGGTCACACATGATCACAAGCATATGCGTGTATATAATCAACATCACATGTGATAATATGTAAAGAATAAACTAAAATTCCATATGCTCATGATCATGAATGATTGGATAATGCTTGTGCTCATGAAATGCAAGTGCCAAATGCAATGCTTAACACTAGGGTGTTACACGGCGACACGAACTCATCAAGAATCTCAACAGTGGGTCGCTTGCCGTTCTCCATCTCTACGAAAAAGATGATGATTTTGGATTTGAAGATGGGAGGAGCAGTTCACTCTCGGGACACAAGAAAATCGAGATATGGTAGATTGGTTTCTCATCCACAGCCATGGACTACATTTATAACCTAGAGGATGTGACGATAGGCCTCCTTGAGGCTACATAATCAGAATCAGTTATTGAAAGGAATCGTCACTCTGGAGATCGAGGGGACAGTTTGCGAAGAATTAGGAGATGCAATAGATTTAGAATTTATTGCTTTCCATGATTATGATACCTTGGATCCTAGAGGATTATTACAAAAAGGATTGCACCCAAAACTGACTAGCCAACCCAAGAAGACTTCATTGGATTGAAGGGAGTCTAAACCCCACAAAGCCAAAAAATGTGAGTCGTATCGGCTAAGAGATGGAAGTAGCATTAGGGGGAGAAGAAAGTAGACCTATTCATCAAGAATGCACTGGTTAACCTTGTAGGCTTCTTGGCATAGGAAAAATAAATAAGGGGGAAGGTGTCTACACATTTGAGCCCTTGCAAACACTGGAACAGCCTCATACTGATGGTGAGAATACTCAGGTGATATCACAAGAATTCTTCTAACTATGATGACTGATTCCCTTGCTTGACAAGGCACTAAAATGGGCGACACAATCACCCTAAACACAAGAATTCTTCTAGCCACCAGGGGTTTTCATGGTGAAGCGTTGGTCTAAGGAGGATCTAACAAAGCCGAGAGCGCTCAGAAAAGCAGAAGCAAGAGGAACATGGCTGGATTGTTGGGTCATTCTCGTCAAGATCTTATGAATATTTATGGTCGACCAGAGAAGTTGAATCCAAACACCCATGAAGCAATAGGGTACAAGCCATAGAGTGAGCATCGACAGGCCAACACCTCCCCCAAACTCTTCCCTCACTCTCTATCTCACTATTCTATTTATAAGACTAGATCCTATGGAGGACTAATCTTCTCTTGATTGCTAGCTCTGATCCTAAAGGTATGAATTAGGGTTTAAGGGATATGTTAAGGGAGGGGGTAGGGGCTAGTATATATAGGTTGGAGCGTCCATCGTGAGCCCTTAGATCAAACCGACTTAAAGGACGACGTAGATGCAACCTAGGAGGCGGTGGAGAACCGACATAATGAGGCAAAGGCCAATGGGTGGCCCTAGGGGCTGGGCAGCCAGTAGGTGGTGGCAGCCCCTCTTCTCTCGCTTTGGTGTGGTGTCCTCTAGAGTCCTCTAGAACCTTCTGGTGCCTGTTTCGCGGTGGATAAGCAAGATTAATTCTGACAACTAGGTCTGCCTTGATGGTTTTTTGGATAAACCCTACAGAAATATAGATTCACCAAAACTCATGGAATTTGTTAGTTTAAACCCTAGACCTTTGTTAGTGATCACAATTGTGCCTTTATACATATTTTATTGATGGTTTATAATGGTTGTTAATTACCATCAACAAGCTCCCCCAAGCTTAACCTTTGCTAGTCCCTTAGCAAAGCTAAACTCAGCAAAAAAATAGATCAGGAGTTGCTACGATGCTTTCACTCCTTAAAAGTACACATGTGTTCAAACAAGAATTCTCCTTCGAATTAGAATAAACCGATCTAACTTCAAACTTACCCATATTACCTTCAACCATGAGGCTTCTTAGCCTTCACTTTGGTCTTGAGCAATTGAAAGATAGAATAATTAAGTCTAGCACTATGTCTCAAGTTCTTTGCTCAACTATTATTCTAGAGTTTTTTTCAAAATAAAACCCAAAGCTTCCATTGTATGACACTCTTATGTCTCTCAATATAAGTGGTATTTGTAGATCCTCACCAAGGCAATAAAGATGTTATGCCTTTCGTTTCCTACAACTAAAGCTTATGTGGAGTTCATAGGTAGGGAGAAAGATAGAGCATTCTTGCAATGCATATATTGTAAAGTCAAACAATGGATCCAAAGAGAGTTGAGTCATACAATCAAATCAAGATGTGCATGTGTGTGGAATATATGGTGGATATATATGGTGGCTAACCCTAATTCTACTTTGCTCCTTGAAAACTTATCTCTCTTTTTAAACTTGCAAACACTTGCTAGAGAGCAGGGGCTATCTTATTCATCTCTCTCTTTTTCAAGCGGGCATCTAAGTACCCATTGTTTTAGATATCTTGGACACTTGTCCATTTTTTCTCAACTCTTTTTTCCTTTTCTTTCCTTTTTTTATGAATAACTTTTGCATAGCCCCATGCCTCTTTTCTACAACAAAACTTTTGAGAGATAGCAACAAGAATTTGGAGCATTTATTTGGTGGATGGAAAACCTAATAAACATGTTTTTGTGTTCACCCCCAGTGTAGGAGTAGAACATTTTTGGGTGGATCTAGATGGAAGGCATGTTTTTGCGCCTACCCCCAGTGTAGGAGTAGTGCTTATGTGGGTGGTGTGTACGTGATCTTGATTTTAAGTGCATGACAAACCTCTCATAAGGGTCAACAAAGCTTGACAAAACTCAATGCAAAAGCAAGCAGCATATTTTTGGAAGTTTCCTAGCCTCAATACATGTATGGCTTTGGTGGAAATTCAAGCTTTGTCACATAGGAACTCATCATGTAGCATTCTTTTGTTTTTCAAAAGATAAATCTCTTGAACTTTAGTGTCACTTGGAACAAGATAAACAGCAGCTCAGACCTTCTCATATCATATCTATCAATTACCTAGACTTAGATCAAGCATATGCTACCCACGAGTTCCAAGTTCAGAGCAAATCCTTATATCAAAACAATCTTATCCAAAACTTGGGAGAATTCAAGGCTGAAAACTAGGTACTTGAAAGGAATTACAACAGAGCAACTATTCATCATTTCCATTTATGAGATTATTTTGAGTCCTCTTTATAAATTAAAGCAAACTAGACACACCATTTATTTTGTTTTCAATTTTACTAGATCACACATTATTACTATAGCTATATATATTTATTATAAAATAACTTTTTATTTTGTTTCATTCATCATTTTCTTAACTATTGAAAAGAAACTAAAATCTAAAACAAAAAGAGAAAGAATACTTACCTGGATACACGGGAGTGCTTCTCCCCCAAGCTAGCTCTTTCGGTGAGGGTTCGGCATTATAAGTCCTTCAAACCGGACTTCTTCTTGTGAAGTTCATTGATACCTCGGTTTGTTCTGAAGACGAAAATTCTTATGATGCTGCCTCTAATGGTGATGTCACCTTCTTCCGCCAAACATGTCTTGGTTTTGAGTTTTGATTTTGGTTTGACAGGTTCAGGACCTTCACTTAAAGAAATTGGGGAATCAATTTCCCCACACTTTGCTTGAAGTGTGTCCAGCTATAAAATAAGGTAGAGATCAAATGCATGGGCTCTGTTGGTGGGAAAACACCAACAGAACCAAAACTTTACTTATTATTCTCTAACCTTAGGCACATTGAACAAGATGAAGTTGATGTTATGTGCTTTGTTCAATTATAACATAGGTGGTAAGATCAAAAGGTTGAGCATGAATGTAGCATTTAAGTTCATTTGGCAGAAAAGATTGAGTTGCTTAACCCATGGAAGGATCATCTATCTGTGCATAATGTATCAATTTTTACATGATTATGACTATCAGCTTCCAGAGATAGGATGTGCATTTTTTAGTTTATTTGGTTAAGACTATGGTCACAAGAGAGTGGTGCTAGGAACAAGCTTGAAGAACTAAACATGTTGAGTTAATCTAGGTTGGATCAAGTAGAACTAACTCAAACATGTTTGTTTCTTATTTGTGTGCCTCCCAGAATCAAGGAAAAACTTCTTAAATGATGATCATTTACCTTATGAGTTTACCTTTGTCATTGAAGCATGATGTCACCATATGACAAAGGGTAGATGACTCATGATGGTCCTTCCCTTTTGCTTGAAGTTTTCCTTTTTCCGGCTAGCCTTGCATAGAGAGCTGTTCATGAGCTTCTTATCTCCTAGATTGCACCCTTCCTTTCTCATCCTTTTGTAATGCCATCTATCTGCTCTTTGATTTTTTTAACACCTTGTTAGACCTTTTTCCCCACTCATTGTTTTATGCCTAAAAAGGATTAGTGGACAACACATACCCAAAAGAATATACAATTTTGAAACACGGGTTGTTTGTCCAGGATTTTGTAATTTTTCTCTATGCTAATGAAAAGATGGTGTTAGAATTATTTTAGCATAGTTTTTGTTTATCATGTTATGTATAGGCATGGCTCAAGGCAAAGGTAACTTGCAGCTAAAGACAAAGCGAATGACCATGAATGAGTTGTGTCTTCTTTGCGCAACATTATTAGAGTTCATCATGTGCCTTGCTTCATCTTCAATTTAAATTCATCTCGTGACTTACCCAAATTGATTTGAGAGTTTCCTGTAGGGGTTAGTCCAACAAAATAACCATTGTCTACTAAAGTATACTTTCGGCTCAAAAATCAACCTAGACACCACGTCTAATTTGATTTCGGAAGGCATTTTAACCTAAGCACCTCGCTTAATTTAAAAGCCTTTGGAAGTAAAATCAGCACACCTTTTGGTTTAAACTAAGTACAATGCCTAATTTAAAAGGTGTATGAAAATACTCCAAACCTTAATTATATTATGGCAAACAAAGGTAGCATGAAAGCATTATAGAGATTTATTCAATTGGAGATAAAAAAACATGATTGTTATTAAGCATGATTTAAAGGTAGAGATAACCAAGATAAATTAGCAACATGGCATAAGATTTTTAGAGAAGCCCATCCCCCAGGCTTGAATTTTGCAAGGCAAAGTCAAGTTTGGATGGATGTGATTAATGTTGTATGATGATTGGTTGGACATACCTTGAGTCATCATTGTTCATTCTTTTTGCTTCAAACCTGAAATGGCTAGTGATAGAAATACCCGAAGGAATATGTTCAGAATTATATTTCTATGCTCACTTCACAAGGGCATTATGGAAAAAAGAGAAAGCTCATGTTATCTCCCAAAAGTGCTTGTTTTAGGATAGAAGCTCATCCTTGAGAAACCTTCGAATTGTGTTTCTAATTGGTGAAGTGGTTTCCCCTCCAACACCAATCTTAGGTTGCCTATCTCAAGATTCATGCCAACGAGATTTGCAATATTTATGTCACACCCGATTTTAAGGATAAAATGGGATGCATAATCTTATGTGCGCCCAGATATTAGTCACACACATAGGCTGACAAATTATAGATAGTACCATCACAAGTGTTTATTATATCATGTATAATAAGATAGAGTCTTCACATAGATGTAGTATAAATATAAAGAAAAAAATCTCTCGCGGAAGTTCCATATCACAGGGACGTCAATTGGTTGACCACAAGTCTAATAATCCTCAGGAAAGTCGTCATTACCATAGCCATCTGTTACCCGTCTAGGATTTTTATCCAAAAAATGAAAATAAACAAGCGTAAATACGTGTCCTACTCAACAAGTACAACGTGGGGTTCATGAGGCTCAAAAGGCTTGACACAGGTTTAACAGCATTCAGCTTTTAGTTGTCACAATTTTAGCATAAGAGTAGCAACAAGTTGTTTTAATCCCAAAGTAAAACACATGATCAATGTAAGCATGAATAATGAATAGCATAAATGGATAATTCTTAGTGATCATCTATTCCGTAAATGTTCCAAGGCCGCTCGTGACCGTGAGCACGGCTGATATACCAGTTTTACACTCTGCAGAGGTTGTACACTTTCATTGTGAATCATGATACCCATATGCCCGGGTTAATTACTCCCAAAACACTTCCAAGGTGAGCAGGCAGGGTTCACTATGAAGCCTTTCAAAGGTTCGTCTAACAGGTTAGCGCCATTAGATTCACTTGGCAAATAGATGTAGAGCCCCCCTTCCCGATGGCACATTAACGCGCGGCCTATACAGATGGGGACAGAGGCCGCACTATACCTAATTCGGTAAGACATTCTTATGCCAATAAAGGTAACCACTAATAAGCTAGAAAAGATCCTCATACTGAGCTAAAGCCAGAGCCATGTAGCCCTCACAACTGTACTGTAACTCCCGGATGATCACTTACAGATAAGTTCTTAGGAAGAGGAATCTAAAGCATTTAGAAAGTAGCTAAACACTCCAGCCCCCTATTTCCAAGTTGCTAAAAAGTCATATTTTAATGTTTATTGCATATACCATTAGTAAAGTTACAAGATCAAGGTTTAATTGAGCACTAGCAAGGCTAACCAATGCATCTAGGGGAAAAGGTATAAGTACTGATCTATCAAGGTCACACATGCAACATGAATTAAATGTATTAAAGTTGATAGGAAATAAGGATAATCCCATGCTATACTTGCCTTGAACAAAGTGCTCCTGCTCATCAAAGTAGTACTCTTGATCACCCATGAATTACTCATTGTCTATACTCGATAATCACAGCAACATACAAGCATCTAGAAGCAATCATGCATAGCAACCAAGGCTATAGATTAGAACAGTACACCAATAGCATAGAATCAAGAAGAAAATTTTATAAAACGAATCTACATCTCACTACGAACACACAGACGCGAAGATCATAAAAATTGGAGCTAGAACAAAGAAGTTATGAATTAAACAAGATTTTCTTTAATAAAATAATAGATTAAATCTAACCTCAAATTTTAAGAGTTGAAAACATATCTAACAGTGGGATGAACATGAAAATTATGGAATTATGAACCTAACGCAACTTGAACGAACCAAATCGGAGTTAAAACGAAGATTTTATGGCTTAAACAAGATTAGTGGCAAAACTGTAAATAGATGAAAACATATTTTGAATCTAATCAGCAGGAAACTATGCTTTGTAAAGAAGAAAACATATTCTAGATTTGCACATTGGACTGCGGGTTGAGATCTAGATAATTATGAGGGCCGTTTTGCGAAGACGACAGGCGAAGGGGTATGGTTAGATTTGATCCGTTGGATCATGATTGAACGGCGTGGATTAGATTGGGGAGGGAAGAAGAGAGTGCTGTCGTCGGGCAAGGAAGCCGATGGTGGTGAGAAGCTCACCGGTGGAGCTAGATTGGGGCCTACGGACCACCACAGAGCAAAGCGAGGGTACGGGAAGAAAGAGGAAATGATGATGAACTCACCTAGAGGGAATACCAAGGCGAGGGATCGACGATGACGTGTAGTGGTTGCGTAGAACCAATGGCGGCGGTGGAGCTTAGGACTACGGGTTTGTTGTGGCTCGAAGCGAGGGTGGTACTAGCTCTAGGCTTAGATAGGAGTGCGGCGCAGCTCAAGGCGACTATTTATGAGTGGGGTGGCGTGGAGCGCACGCTAGCGGCGTAGTAGAGGCGAACTCGACGACGATGTCTGGCTCGGACGGAGTCCGGTGCGGAGACGAACTAGAGAAGAAGATAATCCCTACATGTGTAGGTCTAGGCTATCAGCTGAGACAAGCGAGGGAGGAGAGCACTGGGTAGCTACGCGGGTCTTCGGCTTGGCTGGGCCACAGCGAGAAGAAGAGAGGAGCGGCCCGAGAGGAAGGAAGAGTGGACCGGCACTGCTGCTTGGCAGTGGTGGCGTGCTGGCTGAAGCAGGGAGAAGGCGGCCCTGAAGTGGCGCTCTAGCACAAGTGGGGAGGAAAGGGGCCTACGGCGGTGGGCTGAAAACCTGAAGAGGGTGAGGGGGGAGGGAGAAAGAAATCCTTTTCTTTTTCTAAAACATATTTTCAGAACCAATTCCAATTCAAATTTAAATTCTCTTTGAAACTTTGATCAAAACCACACATCACAAAATAATATGCAGCGACATGTATGCAGCAAGCATGTAGATAAACCCTATAGTTGATTTTAATTAGCAAAAATTATTATTCCACTAGGTTTAAATGCTCACACCAATGCATAAATAAATCATTTTCTCCTATTTTAAAATGATTGCAAATTTTAGGGTGTTACAATTTATGATAAACATATGCAGCTACAACCACCCTTTCAAAGTCTTTATGAACAGGAAGCACAAGGGGTTGAAGATCTCATGTGTGGCAATGTTGGAGAGATTAATTGATTCAGAAGATTTCTCATGTGAGCATGGATTTGATGAGGTGTTAATGAAGTAGCTTCCATGCTCACTGATGTAATCTTCCTTTTCAAGCTCCAAGGATGTTTCTTCATGAATGTGCAATATTTTCCTTAGATTGGAGACTCTCGTGGTGATCTTCTCTAAGGCCTCCTCCAAACTTGGATGAGTCATGTTTATTAAAGAGGTTGATTTAAGCTCACCATTTGGATCTAAGCCAAGTTTGAATTCTACTCATAAGGCTTCGTCCTTGTCCATCCAATCTTTAGCAACGACATATAAATTCTTAATACATTCTAGCCAATTCTTAATACATTCTAGCCATTGTCGTTGCTCTTCTTAGGTCATCCTTGCTGGTCTTCATGATTTCTATACTTCGATTATCTTAATGGCTTTCTAGGGTCATCATGAGACTTAGGAGAAAGAGCATAAGAGAGATCATCGGGATCAAGGATGGGTTGAAAGATGGGTTCAAATAAGACATCTAATGTGGGCATAGAAGGGGAGAGGATAGGAGTGGCTTCTAAATGGCTTGGCTCTCCTTCTATGTCATCACTAGACATGCCATCCTTGAATTCTTTCCAATGTCCCACATGGGAATAAGGACGCTTTCTAAGAGATCCCTTCTTGAGAGGATTTGAATTATACTCTCTTGAAGGTCTCTTATGAGAATTTAATGCTCTCCCAAAATCAGCACCAAAGAGGTCATCCTTAATCTCAACAAGGATTTCCAAAGGTGAATTCCTTCTTCTTTTGGGGGATTTTGGGGTATTGATGATTTGTGATTGATAGCTAAACCTTGGGATTGGAGTGGTTGTGATTTGGCTATCAAAACTTCCTCTTCTTGATTGGGAGATGATTTCTTCTCTTTCTCGGGGAGTTCATAATGAATGCTACTGCAGGGAGTCCTTTCCACTAATTCTATCAAGCATAGCCCTTGCTTCACTAGCAGACAAATGAACAAAAGCTCCTCTAAAGGTTGCATCAAAGGATTCTCTAGAATCCTTGCTAAGACCCATGTAAAAATGTTGAAGAAGTACAAGGTCTTGAATGGCAAGGTTCGGGCCAGTGATGATTAGTTCATTAAAATGAATCCTACGATGTACCTAAGAAATTCTTCTTCTAGTTGTCTAAAATTTAGAACCTCTTTTCGAAGGCTGACTATCTTAGAGATGGGAAAGAAACGTAAACAAAATTTAGAGCATAATATTTCCCAATCTTGTTGAATACTTCAGTACGGTTAGACTGTACCATTGTTTAGCTTTCCATGTCAAAGAGAAAGGGAACAACTTCTATCTTAAGGTTCCTTCCTCATATATTGGCCTAATTTGGGCCAAGGCATATGTATGGTTGTGGGTTGTGGCATGAGTGCAACCACGGGTTCTATCATCATGAGATGTAACATGCACGCATGTGATTACGATCCAGATTGCGAGCCTGGCCCTTTCTTCTGCTAGAACAATATGCTGGTCCACCCCACACAGTGTTGTAGCTAACCACCACTGGAACAATGGCCAAATGATCGAGATGGGGCAGCTATGGTAGCAAAATACCTTGCGCCTGGCTAGTGTTGGCATGGCCTGCAGCGTGCATAGCATAAATGCAAACCGTTCTCTCTCTCAAAAAAAAGGTCTGTTCAAACTCCCGTAGGTATGAGTATGGGTTTTCATCGCCTTCTCCTGAGAAGTATTATCCTGAATCAGTTTTATTAAATACAGGCGTAGCTCATAACCAGGTGTTATGATAGGGTCTGAGGATTTTGGTGGCTTTAGGCTTGCGCTCGTGGGTTTAGCATATTGATAGATAGGAGTGGAATCCATGCTAAACAAAAAAGTAAAATAAAAGAAAGAACAAAAGATAAAATGTTAAGCTAGGCTCGAAGTTAATTTAGCAATTGTTTCCCCGACAACGACGCTAGAAAGCTTGTTGGTATATTTAACGCACATAGATAAATCCACAAGTGCACGGATACCGTTGTAGCTTTCACCCAAAAGTATTCCAAGTATCGTATCCATAGAGAAACGTGTAAGAGTAACTACATCTAATTTAACCTGGAGTAGCAACAAGACTTAAGATAATATGAGTATAGAGAAGATCACAAAGGTCTTCTAGTTCTAACTTCAGTAAGCTATGTCTTCTATTATTTAACTAGGGATATTACTAAGGGAAGCACAAGCAGAGTATATTTCCTATAGTAACTAAATCCTAGTAGGCCTACAAACTGGAGGTGGACTACAGAGGATTCAACAAGGCTATAAGAGTCACCCTCGCGAGCTACCACCGATCCATAATGTAGGGTACATCCACAAGTAACCTGACCTAAGCACCACGCTTACACCTACAATTACTACTTTAACCTAGAGCATACTATAGATTAAAGAACTCAAAGAGTTGTGAACCTTATGAGCAATATAAACATGATGCTTACTTGAATTAGAAGTTGATTACCAGAGAATCCTCAGAAGCAAGCTCAAGTAGAACTTGGATCCACCAAGGTACAAGCCGTAGAGTGAGCACTGACAGGCTGGCACCTCCTCCAAACTCTTTCCTCACTCTCTATCTCACTATTCTATTTATAAGACTAGATCTTATGGAGGACTAATCTTCTCTTCATTATTGGCTCTGATCCTAATGATATGAATTAGGATTTTAGGGATCTACTGAGAGAGGGGGATAGGGGCTAGTATATATAGGCGGGAGCATCCATCATGAGCCCTTGGATCAAACCGACTTAAAGGGTGGTGTAGATGCAACCTAGGAGGCGATGGAGAACAGACATAACGAGGCGGAGGCTGATAGGTGGCCCTAGGGGTCGAGCAGCCTATAGGTGGGGCCGGCCTGTAGTCCCTTAGCTCTCGCTTTGGTGTGGTGTCCTTTGGAGTCATCTGGAACCTTCTAGTGCCCGTTTCACAGTGGATAAGCACAATTAATTCTAACATGTAGGTCCGCCTTGACGGTTTTCTTGATAAACCCTACAGAAAATACAGATTCACCAAAACTCATGAAATTTATTAGTTTAAACCCCTAGACCTATGTTAGTGATCACAATTGTGCCCTTACACATGTTTTATTGATAGATTATAATGGTTGTTAACTACCATCAACAAGGACAGAGAGGGAGGTCATAATAAGATTCTTTGATGAAACCGATATATGAAAATAACTTTGTTTTATAGGACTGCTCGTTTGCACATAACTTTTGCAAGGCAAAGCAAGTCGAATGTTCCTCTCGAAAATCATATCGACTTCACAACGGTTATGAGATTCCCTTGTAGGTCTTCGCCACGTCTACAAGGGAAACTCCTCTCAAAAAAGGGGGTAGAAAGAAAACATGAGCTTCAATTAAATCCCTGATACCGTCATCACTTTTGGCTCGATGAGCTTGCCGAAGACTTCAACAAAACCTTCTCCAACATTTTGGAGAAGGAACCTTCATCATCAGCATAGACGACATCAACAAAACTCTTTCCAACACTCTGGAGAAGGAACCTTCATCATCGTTTCCGATGACTTCAACAAAACCTTCTCCAACATTTTGGAGAAGGAACCTTCGTCATTGACTATGACTACTTGAACAAACCCTCTCCACATTCTAGAGAAAGAACCTTTGTCATCGACTCCAATGACTTCAATGAACCCTCTCCAACATTCTAGAGAAGGAACCTTCATCATCGACTCCGGTGACTTCAACGAACCCTCTCCAACATTCTAGAGAAAGAACCTTCGTCATCGACTCCAGTGACTTCAATGAACCCTCTCCAACATTCTGGAGAAGAAACCTTCATCATCAACTTTGGTGACTTCAACGAACCCTCTCCAACATTCTAGAGAAAGAACCTTCATCATCGACTCCAGCGACTTCAACGAACCCTCTCCAACATTCTAGAGAAGGAACCTTCGTCATCCCCTCCGGTGACTTTAGCAAAACCTTCTCTAGCATTTTGAAGAAGGAACCTTCGTCCTCAGCATGGGTGGCACCAACACACCTACTCCAACATTCTAGAGAAGGTACCCTCGCCATGGACCTCGGCGGTGCCAACACTTCGGCAAGGGCTCACCTTCAACCTTGGCAACACCAACCGCAGCCTCACCAGCACATCGGCAAGGGGCTCGCCTTCAACCTCAGCAACACGAATAGCAACCTCGCTAGCACATCGGTAAGGGGCTCACCTTCAACCTCAGTGACTTCGACCGCACCCTCATCAACAATTTGGCAAGGGGCTCACATCGACCCCGGTGGTGCCAACACTTCGGCAAGGGGCTCGCCATCGACCCCGGCGGTGCCAACACTTCAGCAATGGGCTCATCTTCAACCTTAGCGATATCAACCGTAGCCTCACCAACACATCGACAAGTGGCTCGCCTTCAACCTCGGTGACTTTGACCGCACCCTCACCAACACTTTGGCTAGGGGCTCGCCATTGACCCCAGTGGTGCCAACACTTTGGCAAGGGGTTCGTCATCGACCTCGGCGACATTGACCACACCTTCGCCACACTTCACTAAGGGGCTTGCTGTCGACCTCGGTGGCATCAACCGCACCCTTATCAATACTTTAGCAAGAGGCTCGCCATCTGACCTCAGTGTTACCAACACTTTGGCAAGGGGCTCTCCATCGACCTCGGTGATATCGACCTCACCCTCACCATCACTTCATCAGCACCTTGACCTCACATTTGGTTTGAAGATCCATACCCGCCTTCGGCACCATCTACATCACCATCGCCTCACTTGTCTGCTTTGACATCAACTTCTACTCTGCTAGGCTACCTTCAGCATCAACTACTTTCAATGACGATTTCAACTTTGCCCTGCCATCACCCTCAGCCAAAGTGAAGAACCTCCCCCAATGTTCATCGTCAACACCGTCGACACAAAGCCTCCGCCTGCTCATAAGCACCAGCTAAGAGGGGCTAAGGGGGTGCATTGGGGGACCAATTCAACCTGGAGGACATGTCTTGCCCGCTGCTCCTGAGCCAAAGGAGGAAAGCCCTACCAGCTACAACAACTACTCCATCCATGTCCACCTTGACAAATGCGTCATCATCGACCTTCGGTGGCAACTCCCACGTCCATCTACGTCCGACGACCGTGACTGCTAGAATGACTACTTGCGCTACTATGACTACTTCAGCTATAGAGAGCTACTCCTGGTAAGGTGGAGACACTCACGGCAACTAAGTCAAGAAGGAGCTAATAATTCATCGACCTCCTCAATCAACAAGTCATCATCATCATGTCATGGCCATCGACCCTCGCCGCCTAAGCGCTTCCTGCTATGAGGCATCGAAGCCTAGGATTGACTAGGGAATTGTACTCTTGGACCTTTTTCCTATTATTAACCATTTTCGCTTGTTGGTTTCAGCCAGACTTATTCAACCAGCCAATAGTGTTTTCTTCTCATAATAAACCAGCACCAGCCAGCCCAAACCAGCTCAGAAACCAACCAGCGAACACGCTGATTATAGCGACTAGGCTTTGTTGTACCACCAAAACCTAGTGGCTAAGGGACTTTTGTGGGGGTAGGGGCGGCTGTGCCTACCCCCTCCATGTAAAAAGGTCTAGTGCCTAGTAGGTATGAGTACCTTCGAGTAAATTCTTGAACCAAAAGGAGTGGGTAGAAAGATGCATCCTCCCACCTCCCCCTATAAATAGAACCCAAGGGCAAAGAGGAAGGGGCTCTCTCTCTCCCCACTCTATTCTCCTGTGTGGGACTAGCTCCCTAGGTTTTCCTTCACCACGGTGAAGGTACCTTCGTCCTTGCGAAGGTACCTTTGTCCGGCCAGGTGAAGATACCCGAAGGTACCTTTGTCCGGCCAGGTGAAGATACGCGCGAAGGACTACATCCCAACAATATTACTTTCCCTTCATTTAATCGCTAGTACGGAAGCTAGTACTCCCTCTGTCTCTGAATAAATTGATTTCTAGAGTTGTCTTAAGTCAAACATTTTAAATTTTGATTAAATTTCTTGAAAAAAACATTAAGACTTATGATATCAAATTATTATCATTAGATTTACAATAGAATATATTTTTATAAGATGCTTATTTTATGATATAGATGTTGTTACTTTCTTCTATAAAGTTAGTCAAACTTAAAATAGTTTGAGTCACACTGATTCTAGGAATTAATTTATTTGGGCACAGAGGGAGTATAGCATTCTTTTTAGGGCAGTGAAGATTTCATAAGATGGACATTAATTTAGTTAACGTGGCATAGCAGAAACGAAGAGAGATTTTGCTCAAAAAAAAAATGAAGAGAGATAATTAAAACTGTATAAGATGAAATGAGTTTAATTTATCCACACGTTTAAGATGCATTAGACTATCTCCAATAGGTGATCCATATGGGCATCCAAATCTAAAATGGGTAGCAGGAGACCCAAAATTAGCCTCTTACCTATACGGAAGACCTATTTTGGGTTGTCTGAGAGGCACAACCCAAATATGAATATCCTCTCTCTTAAAAACCTATTTACAGAAATAATTCTCTTTTGGGTCCTGTTGTTAGAGAGGATGTCGAATAAGTATTGAAACCTTCGACTGTAGCGCTAACCAAGCGTGAATGAATCTTGTATTTTGAGTGTTGTCGTTGGAGATAGTCTTAGAGTTTTGGAACCATGAAACTCCTACGGACCTTTCAGCCGATGTTCTTGTTCCCTAATAATCCCGCGATGATGAACCACACTCCGTAATCCACACCGCTTAATTAACCCGACTAACCAGCAATTTCTGTATCATATTCTCACGAAAAAAAAAAGCAATTTCTGTATCCTAATCCAAACCTCGCCATCATCCCCTCCGTCAGCCTCCTCCCTTTCCTACTCGGATTCCATTCCATCCACCAGGTCTCATCACTGTTCCCCTCATCCCCTCCCCTCCCCTCCCCTCAACCTCAAGAATGTTCTCGCCTTGATTGTGCCACCCAGCCCCGGGCCAAATTTTCCCTCCCGGCAAACCAGTGTCACTTTCACCTTTGCGGGGTTGAATTGAATCCTGTGGGTTTTGTTCGCCTTTTGCATTCGTCGGCGCCGCCTGTTTTCTTGCGGGCCTCTCCCTCTTTCTCTGCTCTCCGCTTGGTGGCCCCTCTCACCGTCACTTGCGTGCTGCTGCTGTTCTTCCCGCGCCCCGGCCGATCAACTGATCCGTCCTCTTCTTCCCCGTGCCAGCTCCCCTCTCATCGAATTGATCGCTGGATCGACCGACCGCAGTCGTTGGGTCTGTATGCTCTGAACTTCTGATTCTTGGTTTGATCTGGGTTCTTTTGGTTTGGTTTTCTCCAGTTCTTGGGAGGGTGAAACGGCATCCTGATTTCGTGGATTGGATGCAGGCAGGGGAGGGGAGGGAAGGGCGCCGACGATGGCGGACTTGGTGGGGCCGCGGGTGTACAGCTGCTGCCATTGCCGGAACCACGTCTGCCTCCACGACGACATTATCTCCAAGGCCTTTCAGGTGAAGAGCTGGAGCTCCTTCTCAGTTCTTGGGGTGATTTCAGATTCCTTCCTAACCATGGTCCTAGTTCTTCAGTAACAGTAGTGTCCCCCCCCCCCCCCCCCCCCCCCCCCCAAAAAAAAAAGAGAGAGAGAGTAGTGTTGGGCGCATTGTTTGTGAAATCCTATAATTTATCTGCCATCAGTCAGTGACTCAGCGAGTAAAAAAATTCCTTAATTAGTCTATTCATGACAACACTATTACACTAGTAGCTTGGCTGCAGTAGAATTGAAGAAGCTCAGCAGCAACCTAAGAAAGCCTGTTTACTTGCTGCATTCCTATTTCATCAGTTTGAACTGATTTTCATTGGTTGCTGCATTTCCTAGTGAGACCTGAATTCGTCTCTCTGCAGAGTAGAGAAGAACAAGCTGTAGTTTGATTTTTTTTGGTTTGTCTAATTGTCTTTGAAGGATGATGTTGTCTCTCCCTTGCTCTTCTGACTGTTCTAGGGACGGAATGGCCGTGCATTTCTGTTTTCTCATGCCATGAACATAGCTGTGGGGCCTAAGGAGGATAGGCAACTCATGACAGGCCTTCACACCGTTGCTGATATCTACTGCCGTGACTGCCGTGAGGTGCTAGGGTGGAAATATGAGAGGGCTTATGAGGAGTCGCAGAGATACAAGGAAGGGAAGTTCATATTTGAGAAAGCAAATATTGTTAAGGAAAATTGGTAGCGATTAATGGTTCGGTGTGTTGCAACCTTATTTTCAAAGATGTGATCAATGTCTTTGTACATAGCTGTCTGTTGTTGCCTGTAGGTTCCAATATTGGGCTGCATGATTTTGTTCATGCCATTTGTAATCTGCGCCTGTTACTGTACATTTCTGTAAAGAAGACAGATGCATGTTTATCTGTTTGGTGACCGTTGTCATCAACCATAAGTGAATGACTCCTTTTTTGTTATTTTTCCAGTTGTGACCCATCAGGAGCTTTGCTAATTCCAGGCTATAACTTGCTACACTCTTAATAAAAAAAGGTCCTAGTGTAAATATATCAGCCTGCCTTGATTCTATCTTTTGTTGTTGAAGTTACAATTGCAGAGGAATCATGTTGCACTTGCCGAATGATGTTCTTCAATATGTAATTTCCTTCTCTTCTTGTCTGTATGACCAATATCTTCTTTGCTTGGATGTTTTTCCAGATTCTTGTCTTTGGAATGTTCTCTCTTGTTTCTCTCCTCTAATTTCAAATCCATGCCACGTTTTTCAATGTTCATCCTAGGATGGTTAGGATTGTAATTCACAGCAGTAGAAATTGCATGATCAACATCCTTTATATCAGATGCATTTGCGCCATAACAGAAAACTTGGATGCTGATTTGCTTGAGAGATTTAAGGTGCTCAATGCCAAATCTGTGACTGTATGGCTTTGCTCTGATTACATGGATTGTTGTGTGTAGCCTCTCTAGCTTCGGGAATGATGCTGGTTCGAATAGCAAGCAAGTTTCTTCACAGCTGAAGAAGAGCTCTTTCAAGTATGGGAATCCTACTCCATGAATGACAATTGTATCATCTTTCTGAGGTGATTTCAACCATAAGTCGAGACGAAGTAGGGAAGGCAACTCTCTGAGTATTAATATGTCTTCATATGCTAGTTCTGCGATGTTAATGTTTAAATCAATGAGGTTGCAGAGTGGTGCCATCCACCTTGGTACTCTTGGGAGGAAGTAATATGCTGATAGTCTGAATTTTTGAAGGCTATTGGGTGCTGGCGACCAAGAATCCAGAAACTCAAGGGAACCTAAGTTGCGACTGCAGATTGCAAAGGATTGAAGGTTTCTTGTGCCCAGTTTCCCTAAAGTTCTCATCAAAGCCTCTTGGTGCTTCACATTTCCAGAAGTAAAATCTGTCCAGTTGATTGCAACCTCCTTCAAACTTTGCAGATTACCAAGTTCTTGTACTGCACATGCTGAACTGCGACAAATGTCGAAACCTAGTATGGCTCTTAGGGATGCCATGCTCCCTATACCATCTGGTAGCTTTACTTTTCCCCATGTATGGCCACCACTGAGTATATACTTGAGTTGGTGAAGACCAGTTATTGTTCCAGGTAACTCTTCTATATTTGTATCTCTTATGTCTAGTGTTTCCAAAGTTTTCAGGTCTCCTATTTGTGGTGGGAGATTAGAAATCCATGTCCTCCGGAGGTTCAAATACTTCAAATGAAACAAATTGCTGACCTCTTTCAGATAATTTTCGCTGAATCCTTGGTATCCCTCGAGATTTAACACTCGCAGGACTCTAAACACAGATAAAGGAGGTATGAGGGTAGCTTGTACAAATGAGGTTAGTGTCCTAACATGATACAAGTTCATTTCCCCTTGCATTTTTGATGTTTGTGAGTCACACTGGATAGATAGTCGACGAACAGTATCTTGAATAAATGAGGATGGAACTGGATGACCACCGACCAAAGTGACAAAATTCTCTTCAATGGCCTTTGATACTATAAGCTCAAGCATCACATCATGAACCTTGCAAGCATGAGCGCTACCATCACAGTTTATTTCCATTGGTTGGACCATGCTTCTATTGATGAGCTCATTGAAGTAGCCCTCTGCGACATCTTCCACACTTAGACCTCTTTCTAAGCCAATAAATCCTTCTGCAATCCACTGCTGAATCAGACTATCCCTTTCAATCTTGAAGTCCTCTGGATATAAACTGAGGTATAGCAAACATGTTTTCAGGTGGTAAGGAAGGTCGTAATAGCTGAGGGAAAGTATCTGTTTCATGCCTTCTAAATCAGGATTCTTTTCTAATGCAGAACCTATGGAAACAAGCAATTTTTCCCATTGTTCCTTCAACATGACAGGCTTGCTGGCTAACAAGCTAGCTATGCTTATTATAGCCAACGGTGAGCCGCAACATTTTTTCAGTATCTGTTCTGAAACTAACTTTAGTTGGGGAGGGCAACCATCCTTGTCGCCAAATATTCGCTTGAAAAATAAGACCTTTGAATCAGATTCATCAAGCGGTTCAATTCTGTATACACAATCATTAGGGTCAGAGCAACACGACTTTGCTACTGACTCGATTCGTGTTGTTGTTAGGATCCGGCTGTTGTGATTATTCTGAGGTAAAGCACATCTCACTTTTTCCCATGCTGATTTACTCCAAACATCATCAATTATAATAAGGTACCTGAATCAAATATTGAGCCAGGATTAGATACCATATCGTATAGCTATCATCTTTAGAGCAGTGAATTACCAGCACACAATTAGTAAACCAATTTGGGTTATTTCTTTGTTCAATATATTTATCATGACTTAGAATTGAGCATATCTTTCAAATAACCTATGGGATTTATGCTCATTATATATTAATATCAATCTGAATGCATATATTATTGTAAAATCTTGTATGACAATTTTAGATAGAAACAGTAAGTTATGTGTCATAACTGTCCTCATTCTGAGGTCATATCATAAAATAGAGAGGTATATATGATGCAAAGCCATTCCTACAATACAGTTAGAAAATTCCTAATATGCTATTCTTAAGTAGAAAAATTGCCCATATTCATACAATTAAGGGTACAATCAAAGGCCCTGGAAAAGCATAGAAATGTTACCACGGGAGCTATCCATCGTCATCAGGTTTAGTATTAACAAACACAAAGTATTATATATTTTTTGCATAGTTGTGTTTCCCCCATGAAAATAAGGGCGTGGATCTTGTTCTTCTCTAAAATAGTTAGAAAACTTCCAGGATTTTATCTTTGTTCCTCATTTTGTTTAATGGAATATTGGTGCCTTGAATCACATGGTCTTTTTCATATATGTTCGAGAAAAAATAGATATAATGTTCAGATTTTGATTCAAAGGCACCCAGATTCTGCAGATAGTTCAGCTTGTTTAGTCCATTAGTTCCAGGTTATATAGCAGTATTGTAGAGAAATTAGGGTCTTAATAATTCAAAGAAAAGTAGTTTAATGGTACGACCAGTTCACACAAAAGTCATCTCAAATTGAGACTTTATATAGAACTTGAAATGAGCCACAATTATCTTTTCATTGAGATAGCATCGGCAGCTCTTGCACTTTTTGGTTTTCCATCATCGTATTTGGATAGCTAAAAACGTTGTAACAAAAATCGAGCTATGTGAGGCCAAAAACTATTCTCTCAATTTCAAAAGAAAAAGAGGAGAAAGCACTAAAGAGGAGAAAGGAAAAAACTAGGGTAGCGTTTGGATCCATAGGGATTTTAAAAATCTCAAAATCTTAGAAACACTCTTGGATTCTAGAGAATTCACACAAATGCACAAAATCCAAGAAACATTAGAGGTTATTTTTATTTAAGATCTGGATTTTAAAATCACATCCAAACATGCCCTAGGTCTTGTGCAAGATAATGTTTTCTATCAAGTATTAGAGTTTGAGAAACTATACGAAATCTATTGGGACGGATTCGCAAAAACCGAGATAGGATGAGAGAGCAAGAGGATTGGGGGAAGGTAAAGATAATTGGATAAGTTCATATACTTTGTCATCACAATTATGTTGTGCATTGTGAGCTATAGATCCTGAGATCATGTCTTTATAACATGGCATGCCATAGGTACATCTAAGCACAAGTCGGGCTAGGCAGGGCCTACAAAAAGGCCAGCTAGTTTTGGACCTAAAATCCATGCCTCGGTCCACCAAATGGATAGGTTCGGGCCTCGCATTTCGGGTTAGGTTTAGGCCTCGGTGGGTTACATGTGAGTTTGCAGTTTAAAAATAAATGATTTTTTTCTGATCAGCGAAACCTCTGGCTAGGCCCTATCCAATAAGGTCAGTGGGCTAAGGCCCTGTTTAGTTTTAAAAAATTTTCACCCCAAAGTGTTACATCGAATCTTGCGGCACATGCATGGAGTACTAAATG
This sequence comes from Miscanthus floridulus, assembly GCF_019320115.1. Lineage (NCBI taxonomy): Eukaryota > Viridiplantae > Streptophyta > Magnoliopsida > Poales > Poaceae > Miscanthus > Miscanthus floridulus. The sequence continues at coordinate 81,449,564 of NC_089588.1, forward strand.
TAGACGGAAAAAAAAAACTAATTGCACAGTTGGGTGAGAAATCGTGAGACGAAACTTTCGAACCTAATTAGTCCATAATTAGACACTAATTGCCAAATACAAACGAAAGTGCGTAGCCAAAACCAAAAATTTTCGCCAACTAAACGCGCCCTAAGCCAAACTCGGGGGGCTCGGGCCAAGCCGGTTTTGCTCAGGTCTAATCATAGGCACTCTCTGACCTAATCCTGACTACTCATTAACCCAAAAGCATATTGGTAAGAGAAATTGTTGGTAGGTCGACCTCGGTTACCTTTTATTTAACAAGCGCTCCCTCAGCTTGCGGATAAGTTGACTCTCCTCCCACGTGTCCATGCGGTCAACCTCTTCTTGAGCCACTTGCGAGAGCAAGTCCTTCAAGAGCTTCTTCGCATCAAGCTTCTGTGACACAGCAGCAGAAGCTCGACAGCTGAACTGCCTTCCAATCCTTCGGAACACTTCCATGGCAAGAGTTGTCTTGCCTAGACCACCAAAGCCAACGATGGAGAGCACCTTGAGACCGGTGGTCCCATCCATCAACCAGTCAACGATGTTAGTCAGCGGGCCATCAATGCCAACCAGATCTGGCACATCAGCATAGAGGACGTTGATCCGAGGATCAACAGCCATGTGGTCCCCAGAAACCCAGATGTCCTCACCAAACCTGTACCTCGATCGCCGCTTGCTCACCTCAATGGTGCGGGCCTTGAGGCCCTTGAGCTCGTTGGCGAGGCGGAGGTGCGTCCACACCGTGCTCACAAGCCACGTAACGCGTCCAGTGAACCTTAGGACGCCTCCACTTGACCCACAGTTAGCGGTGCCTGTGTTAGCACCGTGGGCATCGAGACGGTGCATGAACTCATCCATGGCGTCCTCGATGTCGTAGGCCAGCTCCCTCACTTCCTTGGTCCAGGTCTTGGCCTGGGCGTCCGGGTCACGCACCCCGGAGAGCTTCTCGAGGAAGGCGTGCATGCTCTCGAGCTCTGCGCGGAGGAAGAGGACGTCGGTCCTCGCGCCCGCCATGAGCTCGTACTTGGGCTTGAGGATGGAGTTGAGCTTCAGGGCGAGGGACGCCATGGCGCCACCCGCCAAGGATGCACGCTCCATGTCAAAAAAGGAGGAAGAAGGACAGGTTGTATATGTATGGGTATGGCGACAGGAAATAAATTTCTGAATCTCTGATTATACTAGCAGTAGTGGTGGTTTGCTGCGTTGAAGGTGCAAATGGCACTCATTTTATAGTCAGATTTGGTCGTGTCGTAAGGACTGGGAGTCATGGTTCCAAGTCTGGTGTCTTTAATTTGGCACAGTTTACTCATGATTCCAAGTCTAGTGTATCAGTCAGCCAGCTAGAAGAGAAATTGTTGCAAGCAGACAATGACCATGTGCACATTAGCGAGGTCTCAAGACTCCGGTGTGTCAGCATGAACCGTTCAAAGTTATTAGCAGTATATTGCGCCCTCTGTCCAAAAAAAAATAATAATAATTCTAGCACAGTGTCACATTTTATTACCTTGAGTTTGACTAAATATTACTTCATATTAGATTAATTATGAAATGCATTTTTACAATAAATTAATTAATTTAGAGCCATAAATGTGAATACAATACATTAGAAATTTGGTTAAACATAAACTACTTTGTGCGACATGCAACTTATGGTTGCATTCTTTTGGGACGAAGGTAGTAAATAAAAAGAATGGGTCCGGTAATCGTGTGTTAGGTGCGTTCCCACATTTGCATTGAAGTGTCCTGTGACAGCTGATCAACAACTCCTAGAATGTCTTATTGTGGAAGCTTTTCCTCGCAAAACAGTTTCGGTTTCTAAGGAATATTCTGCAACGTAGTAAGAGACCAATTTTCCCTCTATTCCAGAAATGAACTAAGAGCCCATAAAAACCAGCATTTCATGATGAAACTAGTATTTCTGGCTTCATTGGCTCTGACTCTCTCGAAAGGAGTCTGAGCAAAAAAAAAAGAGTCTGCCAAACAGGACCAAAGAAAATCAGCTCCTTCTAGAATCTATATGGTGGAACTTCTTTGGCATTTGAATTTTGTTTAGCACCTTTGTTCCAAGGATTACTGACATGTGTGACCACTGGCGTCCAGCACTCCAGCAGATTGTTGACTTGGACTCTGCAATCCTGGGCTCTTTCCCATCAGAGAGCCCTCTCAGACGCCAGCCCACTCCGCAGCTCAACCATTTCCAGCCTCAACGAAGGCCCGGCCCACTTACTTCCCCACGCCATCTCTCTCTCTCTCCCTCTCCCTCTCCCCATCACCGTCTCACACACCGCCGCCGCCCGCCGCCCATCGTGCGCGTGCGCGGGAACGGCCGCGTGGATCCCCCCACCGCCCCCGCGCGGGCAGCAGCCGCTTGTCCGTGCGAAGATGCTGGGGTTCTCGACCGGCCAGCTATTGGTCATCCTCGGGGCCTGCTCCGTCATGATGAGTGAGTAACCCACCTCTCCGCGCCTCCGCGCCCTGCTTCCGCTCCAGCCGTGCGGCGGCGGCTGTCGGTGGCGTCGACGGATGGGAAGATGATTCCCGGGATCGGCACGTTTTGGAAGTGATATTTCGGTCTGACCATGGTTTCTTCGCTTTTGTTCAGAGCCCAGCGACATGGTGAAGATTGCGAGGACGGCTGGGAGGATGACTGGGAGAGCGGTCGGGCGGCTCATAGTGGCTCGCCGGCAGCTGGACGAGATTCTGGGCCAGTCTGCAGCCACCCAGGTATTGAATACAACACACCCTTTCTTCACCGTGATACCCCGTGCATGCTGCGAGGTGGATGTGTTGAGGAGATGGTGAATTTCGCAAAGGTTAATTTGCCTTCTGGTGATAATGGTTTTCCTTTTCCACTCGGCAATCTGCTGAATTTTAAGCAAAACTGCACATTACTGTTTTAGCATCCAGTTTTCTGAGCGGGTTGTAGGTGAAATCCTTCTGCTATGGGTAGGACTGAACACTTTCACAAGCCTTGCCTACGAGCTCTTGTGATATCCACCATTTTTGTGAAGGGTGTAGAAAAATCTATCCTCACTTTGGCTTCTTGGGTTGATTCATGCATAGCTTGTTACAAAGTTTTCCAGCCGTTGAACTATTACCTTGGCAAAATTAACCATTATCTTCATTGTCCTGTAATCACCCAATGTCACCAAATGGTGCACTGGCCTGTACACAAGGAATGGGTGCCCATATCATTTCACCACCAATTAGGTGTATAATTGGGCCAGCTGAGACATATAATCACCTATTAATGCTACACCTACAAACCTTTCTTTTTTTTTACAAAAACTGGATATGGACAATCACCACCAGGTAATCTGATTTGAACCTACCAAAAGAAAGAGTTCACTTGGTGGTGGTGGTTGTCCATGCCAGCACGTAAGAATAATTTTCATAGAATTTTTTGCATGTGTAGCATTACTCATAATCACCATAGGTCGGCAGCTGAATGAACACCAGTTATCAATTTTATAACCTGAAATTAACTGTGATCACATAGTTTCATCTGTGCACAGGTTTCAATAGTTCTGGAAGCAAATGAAACTCAACATTAGCCACCAATACAACTGAGGCTAATCAGTCACGATATAGGTTCTGGTTATTTTGACGAATAATACTTATTGTCACTGCACATGTTGCTAGTGAACTGATTCCTCTGTAATTACAATAGTCTATTTCAACTGATGGATTGATTGTGGAACCTTGCACTGTATGTGATATACTGATATTCAATATATTTGTGTGAAACTCACATGGTAGAGTTGTCAATAATATTTCTTTTGTATTCAGGTTCATAAGGAGCTTAAAGAAGCTATGACACAATTAGACTCAATTCGTTATGAAGTCCAGAACTTATCTAGATTAACTCCTGGGCAGTTTATGATGAAGCAACATAACACTGGTAATAATAATCTTACTTTGCAATAAAGTCACATTTTTTCTATGGTTAGTATTTCACTACATTATTTAAGTTAAGTTATTTGGCTCCAAAATTCATCATTGATTTACACATGAGCAAGCATGGCTGAAGCAGGGAAATCTGATTCATCTGATGGTTCTGCAACTAAGGTATGGTGGTACATCATATTATTTCAGTTTTAATATGAGTACTTGAGGTATCTACTAATGCTTGATGTTTCAATAGATCAAAATGCTTAAATGTGAATTTGCTATAAGAAGCATTCTGATGTGCCTACTATGACATACAGTCTGTAGTGTGGCTTCAATACAGATACATTCTGGCTTGATATAGTCCTCCTATCCTGCAAATTCTGGCCATGTTCCATTTCTAAAGTACTCCAAGGCTTAAAACATGCACAAGAACAAACAATTACACGATGGATGTGCTTTTTTCCCCTTTTAAGTTATGTGTTGTTCCATGTTTTTCTGTTGATAGATCTGAGTGCTGACCGTGTTGTGCTTGCAATGGGTACATGCTGTTAGAACTTTTCATTGCAATGCTTGCACTACACTTGAAACATTTGTTTCTTCTACTTAACAGTGCTTTTATGACAATGCAGCAAGAAGAATTTCGTCAGGAAATTCGCAGTATAATTCGTGATGAAATTAAAAACTTTGGTAACTTTAATGTTTCTTTGTCTTCATAATATCCTTTTGTTTCTTTCTGACTGTTTGCCAATATTGTTTTTTTCCTGAACTATGTTTGCCAATAATTGGCTAATTAGATCTTTACAACTATTTCAGTGAGCACAACTGAAACTAGAAAACATGAAGTGGCTGATGAACCACCGACACTGAAATCCACGGTATGATTATATCATCATCTCTTCAATTTCTAAGCAAATGCTGGTTTACTATTCACCGCCTTTTTGCTCCTGGAGGACATGAAAATGGCTAATTCAGGATTGACAAATCTGCACAGCCAAGCAATGACGTATGCAAGGCTATCTGAAGCCCCAGGACTTAAGATGGGTTCTTCCTTGAGTGGGAACTACCATGAGCAATTCAAGGAAAGCAATGGGCTGCTAAATGTATTGCCAATATCAGCTGAAAGTGCCGGATTACTTCCAAGCCGCCCAGGTATATAACAAAGCATGCATGTCTAAATCTTAGCCTTTTTTTTTTTGAAAAACTGGGATGTTGTCATGTAACGACATAGATAGGATTGTCATTCTTGTGGTTGATATATAATGAAAAATCTATGCATAATTGGCCTAGCTTTTTTTTTTCTAATGCTACTCACTGCTATGACTTGGTTCAGCAAATGCTAAAATTGCTTGGTGCATTAAAAAAATCCATAAAGCCTGCTCGGTGGAATTGTTTCTATTTTTTTCAGTTATCTTTCGTATTGCTGTGATATAATGACCTTTTCTGTGTTTCAATTAACATTTCTGCCAATGTATCATAAAAACAGTCCTTCACAATTTTATCTTAGATTGTGAACCCAAGTATGTGTCATAAAATAGTCCATCAAGGTTCAAAACTACTATGTAGTAGTGTGATGGTAAATTTAAAGTGCCAAAAGGGCAACAATGAACTGATGTAACTCAATTTTGTTGGAACTCAGCTTGGAGTCCATAGTGTTTCATTAACATATTTCATCCAGTGTATTTTCTGATGTTGTCTCACTGCAAGTACCTTGATAGTGATAGCAGTGCAAACCAATATCATCTCCATTTTCTTGTCTCCACAGATGGACCAACAGGCTCAGACCTAGTCCTCGAGGCTGTGCTTGAAGCAGAAGTTGCAGAGAATGCTAAACTGTTTGTCTCGCAGCCTCATGATCAGTTACCTAAGGAATGAAGATGAAGATGATGTGCTTGAAGATGTTGCAAACAGGACCAAATTGTTCATCTAACAGCCTGATGGTCAGTTGCCCATGGAGGTTTTTGCCTTTTTTATCCTTAACAGGATTTGGCATACTACTTGTACATTGCATTTTGTAGAACAGAACATTGTGCTGATCGCCATTGAGGATGTACTTGTCATGGCGCTCTCGGACCAGGCGAAACTTAGTGCAGACGGTGGTATCTTGAGTTGATTAACCCAGATGGTCCAGTACTCTAATGCTACATCAAACTACATTGGTCTCTGCTCTGGACTTGTGGATGCTGAAAGCATGTCCTGGATGGCTGCCGAAGTTTTCAGGTGTTGTTAGACAGGATGAAATGCATTGGCTTGACATACAGCCTTTTCTGTTTTCATTGTAAATGTTGTTGGTCTGGTTGCTACTGTCTTTTGCTGTAAAAGCAATTCTTGATCTTTATGGCATTACTTTAGCTTAATATTTGGTAGTTGATTTGTAAAAGTATTTGAATGTTGAGCATATTTGGTAGTTGACTTGTAAAAGGGTACTGCTAGCCCGGACGTCCGGACGGACGGGGTGTCAGGATGCCCGCACCTGTAGTTTGCTTCCACGCCATTTCATGCGCCCTACGTGGGGCCCGCACACCGGAGGCACCTGCCCAAGAGCTGCCGATGTCCACTGCTGTAGGGGCGTGGTCTATCTGTTGCCACTAACCACCATGGAGTCAATAAATGAGAATCTGATCCACACTATCTAGATAGAGATCCACTATACTCCGCTTGATGTACTTTCGAAATATTTATATACAACACGTGCAACATATAAAAGAAGACAGATAAAATATTTGAAACATCCTTCTGAAACACTTAAAAAAACTCCTGAAAACAATTAAAAATCATTATAAATATACACAACATCCAGATAAAACACTTGTAACATATGTGTAACATATGCAACATCTAGATAAATACGCTAGTAACATACGTCTCAATTACACAGATGAAACATTGGTAACAGACCTTTTCAACATAAGTGTACAACCATTGCAACATATGCAACATTTCGATCTACTTTTACAACATTCATCTGAATCACTTGCAACATACATCTGAAACATCTAAAATACTTGAAACATATGCTTGCAACATGCACTTTTAGCAAAACCTGGAAGGCAGGCGGGCGGAGCAATGCACATCGGGATTTGGCTGCTCGCGGTGGAGAAGGAGGATGGCAGCGGGCGGGTGGCTACGCAGCCCCCTGGTGAGTCGCTGTGCTGCCCCCGGCAATAGGGCGCGTGTGGTGCCCCGGACGAGCAGTTCCCGCGGTGGAGACAACAACAACAATCGGGTGGGTGCAGCCCCGCGTGGCAAGGCGACATCGGCTGTGTGGTCGTGAGGGAGCATGCCACGGCGGTGCGGGCGAGCGGCAGTGGAGCTGAAGGCTGGCGGGGAGGTGCGGTGGAGAGAGGAAGGCATGCGGGAGGCGCGGCGAAATGTGGTCGCGGAGCGTAGTCGTGGCCTCGCGCGGTGAAGTACGTGATAGAAGAGCGGAGTGGGGAGATATTTTCTTGAGAGACGAGGAGCGTATAGAGTACACATGCCTATTGAGCCGGTAGTGGTAGCATGCAGGCCCGTCAATGAGCGTCCCACGCGAACGGACGTCTTGACTCAAGCATTATGCTTGTAAAAGCATTTGAATGTTGAGCTGGGTTATGTGGTCCTTGGGATATATATGTCATTGCACTAACACATTCTCTTTTTATTGTAGACGACGAATAGAACAAGCGTTATGGACTTGAATAACCCTCCACCAGGATTTGACTATGATTTCCTAGATGCAATATTTGAAGGGCCAACAGATGCAGCTGACCCAATATTTTGCACTCAACAACCACCAAACCAACAGGATGTGCCAACTGTGTCTAAAATCAGGCTATCACTTCAAAAAAACAAGAATAGAGGATGTTCCTGGAGCCTCTATTGGTGATGAGCAGGTTGTTGTAGGTAATGTTGTAGTGGATTGTATTTTCTTAGGCAATTTAAGTGTAATGAATTAGGCAACAATGTTTTCCTAAAATAGCAATTTATGTATATTGAAAAAGTAAGTATAGCATCTGTGTGGAATTTTTTAATCCTTTTTTAATCAATATTTTAATATTAATCCTAAAAAAAGTATTTGCACAAACTGACCCTTTTGGTCGCGCCAGTGTGGCTGGCACGACAGTACCACACTGTCATGCCACATGCGCTGGCGCGACAAGCCAGGCCACGGTGGCGCCTGATGTTGATCGTAGCTGGCGTGGTGAGGCGTGGGCCCCGCCCTATTGCGCCACCGACTCTGGCGTGACAGAGCTGTAGCGCCAGGTGGGCTGGCGTGACAAAGGGAAATAGGGTTTGGTGGCCCGGCTCACTTTCCTTTCTCTTCCTCTCTCCCTCTCCTTTCCTCCCACACGCCTGGGCGATGCTGTAACACCCTGGTGTTATGCCTACATTTAGGCACTGCAAATCATACATATCATGCATCATCAAGCATCCTAATCATACATGCCTAATCATGTAAATAACAACTGAAACACTGCTTCGAAACATTTGAAACATGATGTGAAACCTGAATGTTGCATACACCTGTTTAAGAGTTATTTTGCCCTGATTATGTTTGCTAGGCTAGTAAAATATGTTTGGCTATCATGGTAAATCGTCTAGGATTATTTAGTTCAATTTTTGGAGCAAGGTTTGTATTCAAATTAATTCAAAATTTTGCTTCAAAAATAATTTCCCAAAAATTAGGGTTTTGAGTTAAACATCGACTTTGATTTTATAATTCAAAATCTAGAAAGAATTTGGCTTTGGTCATAAAAGCAAAGTTGTAGAGAATTATATTCTAATCAATTTTCATTTTTGGTACATTTTCAAAAGATGTCATTTTCTTGCTCAAAATGATATTTGAAAGCTGGCAATTAAATTTTTTTTGAAAATATAAATGGAAAAGGGCCGAAGCCGCCGCCTCGTTTCCGGCCCACGGCCGAAGCCGGCCTGGCCTGCAGCCGCAAGCCTCCCGCGCCAGCGCCGCGCGCCTCGCCAGCCTAGCCCAGCCCAGCGCCGCGCCTGGCCTGCCTCCGCGCTCGCCCGCCCGCTGACGCGCCGCGCTGCGTTTCGACCAGCGGTAGAGCTCGCCCACCGCGTGGCGGCCATGCGCCATCGACGCCGCCACGCGTCGCAGCTGCCCTGCACCCACGCCCACGCGCCCGCCTACTTCTGCTGAAGCCACTGCGCCCGCTTGCACTCTCCCGCGCTGCCTCTCCTCTCCGCAAGCACCGAGCTCACTCACTCTCCCCCTCGCTGCGCCACCGCACCCGCTGGCCAAATTCACCGCGCCTTCTCCACCGCGGCCAGCAATCGCGCGCCAGCAGTTCCGCCTCGCTCTCCGGCACGTAGTGCTCACGCTTGTGCCGACTGATCGAGCTCAGGTAGTGCCTTCTAGCGCCTCGCCACCATCGGCCATGGCGCCGCCGTGCTCGGCTGCCGTGGAAGGCACCTTCCTCCTCTTCTCCACCCTGCCTAGCTACCTTCCTGCCTTCGCCAGCCTCTCGCGAACCGCATGCTCCCTCTAGCTTGCCCTGGCACGGCCAATGATGGCCGCCGGTCTCATTGGCCGAGCCGCGCCGCCGCGACGTCATGGCGCCGGCGTGGCTTCGCCTCGGCCGAAGCTGGGCCAATGAGGCCATGGGCCGACACCCGGCCAGGCCGCCTCCCCCTTCCTTTCGCTCAGGCCGCGCAGGCCAAGTGTGGCCGTGGGCCAGCTAATTCCAGCGAGCTGGCCCAGTAGCAATAGGAGGATTCGATTTCAATTTTTCTTTATTATTTAAAAATAGAAATGGTTTAGAAAATGTTTGGATACTCAAAGTTGCTCCAAATCTGTTGAAATAAATTTTGCATCAGATCTACTTGGGAAAATTATTACATGTCATTTTTGAGATACTTTTCTGTAGAACTTTATTTAATCATGGATATTGCTGATAACTTGAAAAATATGTATTAAAAAACCTATAGGCTTCAGAGAAATATGATTTCAAGTTTGTTGATCTTCTTATGTAATGTACTTCCTAGGAAAAATATATTTCATGCATGTGCTGTGGGAAAATTTTGAGGTGTAGTTCAAGTACCTTTAATGGCTGATTTTTGTTATTTTAGCTAGAGAGCAAACTTTGTATAAAACATGCATGTGATAATTTTTGTACAGTCATTGTATGCTATGAAGAACATAGGAAAAATACTAACTCTGTTGTTTGACACTTTTCACAGTACAAAGTATTTTTATGTTCATAATTATGCCATAGCTTGTTATTTTTGTGTAGACTAATCTACTCATTGACTACTTAGGGTAGTACTATGCTATAGTAATTTTTTAAGATTTTTCTAAGCAATAAAAATAGATGTTGCTATTCAAACCTATTATTAATTAGGGTTTAATTAAGTGTTGCTTTTTGTGTGATTAAGAAATTAGTAAAGCTTTGGTGTATCTTTGAAGCATTTAATAAGATGTGTTGACTTAACATATTAGTAGTAGAAGAGAATGCAGTAGATGACATGTGCTTGTAGTATATTTTCTTGGATGATGTTGGCTACCTTGCATTCAAGCATATCCCTTGTATTCATCTCATCCGATGCACCGATTGCATAAGCACTTACGCACATTGCATCATATAGGATCGCAAACCGAGAACCCAGTCGTCATACCCGAGGAGCCCGAGGAGCAGTTTGAGGTGCAGCTGCAGGAAGTGCCCGAAGCCGACGAGGAGGACGTTGAGGAACTTCCAGAGTGCCCCGATCACTGTCCGAGCTCCTTCGAGAGAGGCAAGCCCCGGAGCATTTTCTCCCGGTTTGCAATTATTAATTCAATGCTTTACTTTAATTGATGCATTACGTTCAGGAGTTGTTTGCAACCGTTGCTGCATTATACCTTGTTTACCTTTGTTATACTATATCCTTGTTACCCTGGTATCCGTAGTCGAGTCAATGCTTAGGTGGCTTAGACCGGTAGAAGTTGGGTGATTTCCTGTCACCTGCGAGCTATAGGTGGTTACCTGGATCTGCTTGGATGACTATGAAGTCATGGTATAACTAAGTGTTAAATGAAGTCAAGACCGGATAAAGACTTGCAGAGTTTTGGACTGTAGTGCTTTCCGTCTGTGTCGATTAAGGACCGATCGTTGTTGGGCCTCGAGTCATGTTGAACGCATGCCTTACATTTAGCTGGCCAGATAAAGTACCTTCCGACCGTGAAGCTGGGAGATTATTCGGGCCGAGTAGATTGCCCGCAGCGCACTGTGCCGGAGTAGGTGTGGTAGGACATGGGGGCGAGATGATAAGACCAAAGTGCAGTCGGTCGGCCCCCGGGTACATGTGGTTCCTGGCAAACTCAAGATTCCTGAATAGTTGACTCGGTGATCAATATCTCACTTTAGCGGGTGAGTGAGGTTTGTGTAAGGAATAAATCACTAGCTGGTTAGGAATCGATTCGAATCGCCATCGCTCCTGGATAGTGAGCACTTGACTTGAGTTACTTCATCGTAGTAAATGTTTATGGAACACTTGGACAGTTATAATGAATATGACAGTATGGAAGTTGTTTAATGATCATTGGTTATCATTATCTGCTTAATCACGTGTTTGCTCTAGTATAGGTGCAAATCTAGTCGACAGGTTAATAATAATTAACTTAACAATAATGCTTTTGAAAAGGGTCTTGAAATGCTAAAAATGCTTCTTTTTTCAAATGAGTCAGCTACCCTACTATAAAGCCCTTCATAATCCTTGGTGTTACTTATTTTGGTTATGTCAGGTAAGTCTAGCTGAGTACCTTCTCGTACTCAGGGTTTTATTCCCACTTGTTGTAGATGGGCAGATGTATTACGGCTACTGTATCAACTGCCTTTATCCTGTGATGGGTGATGCTTAGGACCATGGGCATGGTCATTCCTTATGTCTCGTCGATCTGATGCTTTTGTTGGAGATGATCATTCGCTGGCACTATATTTGAACTCCGCGTGAGTGTGTGTGTGGTTTGAACAAATGACTTCCGCTACTTTTATTCGAACTGGTTTTGTAATAACTATGTTTAAACTCTGATGTATTTGAGATGCAAACTTTTATGTAATATGTGATGGTGACCGCTAAACTTATTACGATCTTGGCTGGAATGGAAGTTGGTTTGAAATCCGTCGTGATTTCACGGACTACCGGGTTATACAGGCTTAAGTTTGCTAAATCGTCTGCTCTAGCGGATAATTTTCTTACTTAATTTCGTATAATTGGTTGGTTCTGTTATAGATGCTACCACTGCTGCAACCAACTCCATGCCACTCCGAGTTGAGTGGCTGGTGCTGTTGTCCTCTCTCTCTCCCTCTCCCTCTCCCTCCCTTCCTCAGTGCATTGTTGCGGCCAGAGAGCGTGAAGGCACGGCCTCCTCGGTGCCTTGCCATGGCCTTGGTGCCTTGCCACTGCGACGCCGCTGCCAGGCATCTCCAGCGCCGGAGAGTGGACCTCCTTGCTCCATGGAGTGCAGTACACTGCCAGGTTAAACTCCCTCTCCTCGATTTCTTGACTTCTTATGCCATTTGTTGCTTCACTAGGGTTAGGAAATTAGGGATGCTATGAATGTTGGTAGCATTGGTTGTTACTATTTTGATGCGTAGATTATGTTTAGGATAGACTTTGCCCGTGGATTAGATGTAAACTACGTGTTGCATGGACCTAGGTAGTTGATTCATGGAGGATTTAGATTAGTATATTTGTTCCCTTTATTCACGTCACTGTGAAGTTTGTGATATTGTAGAGTAGTAGTGAATGCACACAATTTATTTTTGAATGTGTAGTTATTGTTGGTGTTGATGTATTTGTTCCTATTTTGTAGATGGATCGGTTAGTGCGATTATTTTATGGTGGCAAAGTTAAAGGAAATGGGGAGTTTGAAAGTATGCAAGAACATGTTTAGTTCTTTAGTACACCTCCTACCTTTGATGGTTTGGTTAGCCAATGTCGGGTTAACTTTGGGTGGCCACTAAGATTGAGAGGTCGATTTGACTATGGGAAGGAACGAGCACACTATGTGTTGATGTCTTTGTCATGTGAGGATGAATGGTAGAACTACATAGAAGTTATCAAGAGTAGTAGTGTTAGGTGCTTGGAAGTTGTTGTGGAGAAGGGGTGTATCCCAATTGTGTTTGCTATGGATGATAATGTGGATGTGGAGCCCGTAGAGAACCTTACCCAAGATGAAGAGTTACAGGCGGTTGTTGTTAGAGAAGTTGATAGGTCATGTGAGCCTGGTGCCTTGAATGATGATCTCGATGAAGAAATGTTTGATGAGGACGGTGGCAATGGAGATGGAACACATGATATGGATCACATATCCCAAGGATTGGAGGATGACGAAGTTGATGTTGCCTCCACAAACAAAGATGACTTGACTTCGGGGCCAAGTACTTCGGATGATGTGTTGGACGATGAGTATAGGTCTGAGCCTAGTAGCGAGGATGAAAGTGATTGTTGTGAGGGAGGGTTTCCGGATGCAATAGGAGTCCTAGCTGATGGGTCATTGAGAATGGAGTACAATGACGTCGAATTGAGGCAATTGAAGGCTATCCATGTGGAGGTAACCTCGGTACCAAATTTCATGGACATTAGTTTGGTTGACCAGGCAATATGTGACACCAGTTTGATGTTGTTGGCCGATGAGGTACTAGATAGTGAGGAGGTGGAGATTAAGAAGGGAATGATATTTGATACGTTGGAGCATCTCATGTATTTCCTGATGGATTATGCCGTTCGGTTTCATAGGCCTTATTATGTGAGCCACTCCGACAAGAACAAGAGGTACACAGTCCTTTGCAAGAATGGATGTCAATGGGGTCTATGGGCTCGAAGGTAGAGAAATGAAAAGTGGAAGATTCACAATGTGAGGCAACCTCACACGTGTCAATCTTTGAAGCCGAAGGGTGTGCATGCCCAAAACACAACCCGTTACCTTGGTCGTCGTCTTGTTGGCATGGTTAGGGTTGATAGTGACACATCAATTTCAAGCATGATCGAGACCATATTTGGGTTCACTGGTTATAGAGTTAAGTACTCAAAGGCATGGCAGGCAAAGCAACATGCTATAGAGTTGCTATGGGGCGATTGGAAAGAGGCGTGCAACCAAGTTCCTAGGATTCTAAGTTCCATGAAACACTACAATCCAGGCCTTAGGTGGTATCCTTATGTGGCTCGCATTGTCACGGACGTGGATGGCATTCCGAAGCATGTTCTACAGAGAGTTTTTTGGTGTTTTGCTTAGTCCACTGAGGCCTTCAAGCATTGTCATCCCTTAGTACTTGTTGATGGTACATTCCTAACAGGGAAGTATAGGGGTGTATTGATGATTGCCGTTGGAGTGGACCTAGACAATCAACTCATCCCTTTAGCATTCTCTTTGGCTTTGGGTGAGAATGATGATAGCTGGTGTTGGTTCATGAAGCTTGTGAGACAGAATGTTCTCCATTCATCTTGGAACATATGCATGATCTCAGATCAGCATCACGGTCAGCTAACAGCAATGAAAGAGCATGTAGATGGATGCCCTCCTCTTGAGCATTGGTAGTGCATGAGGCACTTTGCTTCCAACATATGGAGGATGCAGAACAAAAAAGAGGTAGTGTAGAAGTTGAAGTCATTATGTGGGTGTCAAACCAAGGAAAAGGAAAAGTTCGAAGAGACGCTTGCGGAGTTACAGAAGGTCCTCAATGCTAGGGCAAAGAGTTGGCTTGAGGATCACATGCCTCAAAGGGACAAGTAGGCTCTTGCATTCGATGTTGGAGGTCTTCGATATGGCGTGATGACTACGAATTCTTTAGAATTGTTCAATGAGGTGTTCAAGGGTATCCGTGCAGTCCCCATGTTAGGTATTGTGGAGTACTCATTTAGGAAGTGCAATGAATACTTTGTCAATCGATGGAACATAGCAAAGGCATCCAAAGAGAAATGGGGTAGAGCCGGTAGAAAACACTTGGATCTCTCGGGGATGATAGCTTCCAACCAAGTGGGGGAGGCCTTTGGGCCATTGAGGTTAGTGTACAATATCAGGTCAACCGGAGGAACGAACTCAAGGGGCAATAAGTACGGTGGTAGGAATTATATGGTCAACCTTGAGAAAGCAAAATGCTCTTGTAACATTCCACGACTCCTCCATGTGCCTTGCTCCCATGTCATTATAGCTTGCAGATGTAGAGGTCTAGACCACGAAAGTGAAAAGTTCATGTCTCCTTTTTACCTCATGTCAAACACTCTCAAAGTGTGGGAGTCGAGCTTCGAGCCTTACCTAGATCCAACACAATGGCCTGAGTACTACGGGTTGGATTATGTTCCCGGCCCAGACGTTCTGAAGACAAAGAAGGGTAGAAGGAAGAAAAAGCAGCTCTGAGGAGTTATGGATGCACCGAACGGGTATGGTGAAGATATGTATGGTTTTGGTGACTTTGATGAGGCATCGGGATAGGTCTATTGCTCCAAATGTCACAAAACTGACCATATTGCTGCCACACATAACAAGCATAAAGAAGTCAAAGAAATTAGAAACACGGAATGAGAGTCATAGTGGTTCCAAGGTTATAAAGGTACATACATAAATTCAAATAGATGTTGCTTATATATTCCATGCATGTGTTCGTAGTTTTTGTACCATCTAGCATGTTTCATTTACTTTATCCATATTCTAACATTGTGTCATCATTTTCATAATTGTAGCATGGCGCACCTGCACTTCCCCCTTCTTGAGACCTACTATGACAAGAACCACCGAGCGCACTTGATGGTCGATGATGGTGCGGTAAGTCATTTCCACACAATATTTTGTTGTCATGTATAATGTGTTAACCCTTGATTGTAACATTGTTTTTTTCTAGGCCTTGGTCCCGCTACGTCCCCGAACTCACCGACCGCTCGAGTGGGACGAGCGTTACGCTCAGTACCTGTCAAGAGCTGGAGCTAGTTTTCTGAGCCTGGCTCGAGCTATCAATGCTAGCCTCCTAGACATGGATGGTCCCCTCATCACCGCCTTCATCGACAGGTGGCGTCTAGAGGCCCATTGCTTCCACCTACCCTCTAGAGAGATGTCCGTGCTCATGCAAGATGTTGCCTACATTTTGGACCTTCGCTTGGACGGTCTAGCAATGATAGGCATGGTAGATACGTATAACTGGAAGGATATGGTGGAGCGGTTTACTAGCCACCAGCCACCCAACCTTGAAGAAGGGAAGAAGGAGAAGAAGACTTTGGGTGTGAGCTTAGCTTGGTTGCGGCAGCGGTTTAACAGGTGCCCACCCCATGCACCGGCGGACGTTGTTGAGAGGCACGCTCATGTCTAGCTATGGCACATGGTTGTAAGCTTCCTCTTTCTAGACGCTTCTGGGAACACCATCTCATGGATGGTCGTACCCTAGCTGCGTGAGCCATGGGAAAACATCACCCAATATAGTTGGGGGTCTGCCACTCTTGCTTGGTTATATCGGTAGCTATGTGAGGGATGTAGGAGGGCCAACCCCAATTCAAACATAGGTGGTTGCACATACTTGCTTTAGATTTGGATTTGGGAGCGCATTCCTATCGGACGGGTGCAGAGGCCAAGTTCCGGTAAGTACCTTGCATTTATTTGCTATATGTGTTTCATATGTTGCATGCACTATTTGACATCCTTAGCATTGTTTGTTTTTTCAGGCTTGGACACATGGTGACTGTCGGCCCCCTGTATGCTACCTTTGGAGGGCAATTAAGTCAGTTCATGGTCAGCTGCAACATCGCTACGTTCAATACTCCAATGATTTGGATGTTTTAACTCTGAATTAGGTTTGTTGTACCACCGATGCTTCCATTTCTTTTCTTCCCAAAGTATGAACAAGGCCATGTACTAAGTAACACACGTTACATGTTGAATGGGATCGATATGACATGTGAGACATATGGGAGTTGAACATGGCCCCACATGTTGAGGATGAGAAGATGATGTGGTGATCCAATGTACCGATGATCTTGTACTATGTGGTCGAGCACCAAATGCCCCAAAGAGTGATGAAGCAGTTTGGTAGGAAACAAAATTTCCCTCTACAACATGAGTCGACAACCCACCAGTTGCATGAGTAAGATGGACTTTGCATATATCATGACTCACCATTGCATGCTTCGTACAAGTCCTAAAAATGTAATATGTGTCATCCTTGCAGGGTGTCGAGGAGGAAAAGGTTCGGTGGCTACAACTGGCTTCTAAAGCATGAAAACTATGTGCAACAGTGGGAAGCTAGAGAGAGGGTGGAACCAGATAGTGGGCCTTGGTCTTTGTCTAGCGAGTACCATGAGTACCTGGCGTGGCTTCATAGGTCCACCAGAATCAGTGTGCATCCACCACTGTCCAACATTCCAATAGATGAAGAAGGGAGCGACAACGATGACCCCTATGATGTCATTATAAGGATGAGCATGTAGCTGGAGAGAGCGCCACTTGAGAACTACATGGTAAGCATTTCATTTCAACTATACCTTCACGTACCTTCACTTTAAAAGTATGTGGTAATGATGATTATGCATATACTCTAGGTAAATCAGCTAGCTCACCTTTCCAATGAGGCTGGAGTTTACCTTGGATTTGCAGGAGGGATTGAGAATTTGTACATTGAAGAATTTGCCAAGGTAATACCCCTATGCCTATGTATTTTCCTACTGACCTGGAATGATATGTAACCACTTCTCATTTGACATGATCATGGTTGCAGAAGGTGTTGGCATCCTGTTGACATATGGCTCACTAGTTGAGTTGCATGCGAGCCAAAGATGTACAAGTGCCACCTCTCGGATCCCACAAAGGACGACAAACCCGTACAAGGCAAAGGGTGGCGATTGACACACCGAGCAGCTCCCATTGAAGACGTAGGGATGATGAAGACGACGACGATGGAGGTAATTGTAACACCCTCGGTGTTACACTATAAATCATTTACTAAAGCATGTCATGAACATCATGTTTATATGTTAATGGATGTAATAAAGTGTGTAGATCAATTTCTGTAACTCGAAACGATCAACTAGAATGCAAAACGAAAGTTAATTCAATAGTCATGTTATGTCATTTAAGGTTGAAAACCATTTTTTATTAAGCAAAAATGCTATGAAACATGTATGTGACACTTAAAGAAAGTTGAAAGTACAAACTTTGTAGATGGGAATGAAATACTTGTTGGTGAAAAATATTATTGTTAGATAGTATTTCTAATAGCTTAGAAATGGAACTTGGACTAAAATTCAGCCCAAGACTTAGCAAATTTTCAAAGTTGAAAGCTGTGTGACATTGCTATATTAGTGAATTAATTCTTAAAATTTTAGCTAAAGTCTTGTGTAATATTTTTGCTTGGTGGGTTGCATCCAAGTAAGTACTTGTCAATGGTATAGGGGTTTGTTTAGTTAGTATGTGCTTTGATCATCAATTAATTGCTACAAAAGCTAGAAAATGCTGTTTGGGCGCCGATTGACAGCATCCACTTGGTAGGTTCATATTTTCTTTTCTAGTCTACCTTGGTCCAAGTATGTTGCTCCATTCAGTAGCCCTAGGTACCATCTTCATCTTAGCTGAGTTGGTTGGGTCATAACCAAGCTAGATGGGTCATGGTTGACGCTTTAAAAAGCGTGCACAACGCGTTTTGGGCCGGTTAGCCGAGTGTGCGTGGTCACCGTGTGCCTGGGGCACCGCTGGCCACCCTAACTGCAGGCCTAGCATGCTGCATGCTGCTGCTAGCACCGTTGCTGGTGCCACTATGGCTGCACACACTGCCTTGTTGCGCTGCCCTGCTTCGCTGGCCACTAGTGCCGCTACCGTAGCATCACCGTTGCAGCGCGCACCGCCCTTCACTGGCCCTGCTATCCTATTGTCATTTCATCATCGTGTCTCTGCATGGCTTCATGGTTTTCCATTGTCGCTACCGGTGCCAGGCCGCGTTGCTGCTACCGCTTGCCACCACGTGCACGTGGGGTGCCACAGCCGCGCTCGCGCCGTCGCCTCACCTTAAAGGCGCTGTGGCCGCACAGGCTACTCCCACCTACCATCCCTGCCCACACACGTGGTTCGACCATGTGTCGCGTAGTTCGATCATAGACACAGATGCATGTTTGGTCGGCCGCTTGCCGCCAAGGCCAACCGAGTAGTGCCCTATCGCATCTATCTCTCCATCTTCCTCTTTTCTCGCCACTGGGTCGTGCCCATGAGTGTGCTAGTGGGGCGGTCACCTCATCAATCACTGGCACCTATAGCTTCACCCTTCCGTCTTCTCATAGCCCGACCCTGCATAGCCTTAACGGTGGCTCGGCCAAGTGCCATGACCTAGGGTAGACGCGCCCGGTCCATCCCCGGCCAAGCCACCACCATGGGTAGCTATGGGGTGAGTTGCTGATGCTCACCCATTGTGTCGATCACCTCTGTTGTGTTGAGGCTCACCAAAACACAGCTACCACCACCGTAGGGTGTCCGCTGCCTCGGAGGGAGCACCTGGACGCGTCCCTGCCCATTCTACCTCCGCTTGGTGACTCGCGTCAACCCCTAGGTGAGCGTTGACCTCTTATTTTGGACAAGGAAGGTCCTGGGTGGCCAACGAGCGCGCTAATTCCTCTGCCGCCGCATCGGTGCTCATGGGGGTGACTGGGGACCTGGCCGATGCAAAGAGGGAAGAGTGAAAGGGCCTTGTTGCAAAGTTTATCTCTCTAGGAATAGTCATGGGAGTGTGGATTGATTTGCCGATAGATCAAGGGTGTTTTTGTAAGAGTACCAACGCGCGCGGGCTTCCCCACCGTGGGCCGCCTCATGCCTGGGCTTGCTTCGCATGGGCCACACTTGCGGGCCGCGCGTGTGGGCCACGTGAGAAGTGGTTTTCCTTTTTCCAGCAAATTAGCAAATATTTTTCTAATTTAGTTTTGAGTTGATCTTTGGAAAATTTTAGCAATTTCGGTTGATATCCAAAAATTGTGAAACTAATTTTGTTAGGTTTCTAAAATTGTGCTCTATCTGTTAGTGTATTTAGTTCATATATATATATTTGTTGATACCAGTGGCTATTAAATCATTTGTGAGTGTTTAGTATTATTTAGATTAGTATTTGTAGAAATTTTTGTGGCAAATTGGTATTAGCTTTGACCATGAAATTTTTACAGTAGATTTATTGTATTATTATGTTCTCATTGTAATTTTTGTAGCCTTAGAATAGGTTGAGAAATATGGTAGCTAAGTACTCCTTGTTGTAGTATATAGGAAATCGTTAATAAGAGTAAAAATATATTTTAGTTGCTAAGTAGCACTTGTTGGTGAAACCCTACTGGTTTGATGGGAATGATGATTAGCTCGGTACCTTAGTCATTAGAGCTAGCTTAGTGGCTTAGTAGATGTATTCTTATTTTAAGAACTATTATTGCCTTAATATTGAGTGTTGCATGGTCATTGCATGCATGTAGAGAACGAGTTGGTGGAGTTCATGACCGCGGGCGAGCAGGAGTACGAGGAGGTGATTGAAGAGTACGAGGAGGAGATCCTCGTGTAGGAGGAGGTCCTAGAGTCGACACGGACTGACTAAGCTGACATCGCGCCTGCCCAAGGCAAGCCCCGGTGCATAACCCTTATTGTGAATAATCACTAGATATATGTATGTGATGTGCATTTATGTTACAGGCATTTTATGGAAACTACATGCATAGATAACCTACCTATGAGTCCTACTAGCATAGGTCGAGTAGCTGCTATGCTTAGGCTATTGGTAGCATGAGTAACCTATCGTTACTCACAATAGGTGATTATTATTATCACTCTCATGATAAAATGGTGAAAGGAAATAGAGACCGGGCAGGGATATGATATGGGTAATGGTGGGTGTAAGAGGTTGTGTCCCACGGCCAATGGGGCATAGCTTGGTTACACTATTTTCCCTGTCCATGCTGGTTAAGGACCAGCTGTTGCATTGGGTTCTAGTCAAGTCACAAACTTATTATCCTGAGCACGTACTTGTTTATGAGAGCAGGGAAGGCTCGTTGCTCTCTTGTCGTGGGGTTTAGCTCTTTCTGGACTGACTGATTAGAGGTGAGAATGGTGGAGGTCTAAGCACCACACTGAGTTTGAGACTCAGGTGTGGGGGCTTGGAGTCCAAGTTTGGTTGGGGACCTGTACCCCTTGACAGGAGAGTGATGGGTTGGTCCTACTTGTGCCTAGGGTACAAGCAAGGCATGTGTTTCACAAATCACCGGGTAATCTGGTATGACTTGTCTATAGTCTAGCACCATAGTAAGAACTGAAAGATGAAAGATGGTGAAATGGATCTATTTGCTCAACTCTTGCTTGAAAGTAGAACAGGTGCTTACATAGAATGGTTAGGTAATGAACTAATTATGACTGCTAATAAGAAACTTACTTAAGGATTCACTACTAGTATTGCTTTCTGCAAAAAAGGAAACCCAGCAAACCATAAAGCTTATCATATCCTTTGGAGTCAGGAAGTTATTCCCACTAGTCGGGTAGGTCTTGCGAGTACATTGTGTACTCAGGGTTTATTTACCCATATTGCAGGTGTAGCTTGAAGAGTAGCTGTTGTGTGGAGGATTTTTCTAGTGGGCACAAACAGATATCCTTGTATTCTACCATTAGATGTTTATTGTAATTCCGCTGTTTAAATTCCGCACTCTAAACTTGGTACTATAATAATGTATTTTCTAAGAACTCCAGTTGTATGAAATAGACTAAGTATTGTAAACTCGTTCTCATTATTGGATCCTGGAGGAAAAACATGGATTATTCGAGTTCTCCCTTAGGGTGTGCTCGACGGAACCGTCTGATGTAGCCAGCTTTCGGGGTGCTTAGTGTCTAGTGGAAGGCGAGCGCCTCCGGAAGCATGCTATTTCGGGCGGTTCTAGCACAGTGATGATGACATCGATGATCCAACTTATGAGCAAAATGAGCTGACGGGTTCCCAACTTGGTGATGCTCCTTAGGGTACACAAACTCAGGTGCATGTGTCATCATCAAGTACTACATGATTTCTAATAGTCCTCTCACAATACAAACTCCCTATGTTGTATATGTTTTGTGTAGAGTTCATCCCAACGCTTGTGACAAGGTGAAGGATGAAACTTGCGACGATGTGCCCGTGACCGCTACAATGTTGGCACTCCTAATCTCCAACTGACAAATCCAGGTCACCTATGTCATCCTCGCGAGCCCTTCATGCCCAACCCTTAATCTCAAGCATGCTTTGTCATCTATGTGCTTCTTTTGTTGCCTATGTTGGTCATGGTACAACTATGTCGACTATGTGCTCATTTGCTAGACTATGTTCGTCATGTGGACTATGTGAACTATGTGGACTTTGTCGATGACTTGTGAACTATGTGGACTTTGTGAACTAAGTTCGTCGTGTATGAACTATGTGGACTTGATGTTATATGGTATGTTGGTCATGTATTATTTGTCAACTTGTGACCCATGTTGGGCACTTATGAACTGTTTATATGCTATGTATTTCTATCAATTGTATTTCTGTCTTACAAAGTGTGGAAGAAAAGAAAAAAATATTGTTTCCAGGCCTATTGCCCTAGGGTTGCTGGCGCGACAGCCTTAGCGACGTATTGTGCAAATGACTATCGCGCCAGCTAGGGCGGCACAACAACGCTATCTCGCTAGAGTCGGTGGCGCGACAAGGCTGTCACGCCAGGCATGGTGGCACGACGAGGAGGCATCGCCCATGCAAAACCAAACTAGAAATGTTGGCTCACTAGCGCGACACTATCACGCCACCGCAGGTGGCATGATAGCATCACGCCAGTTGTGGTGCCGTGGTAGCGTCGTGCCAGTGGGGGCGGCATGGCATTGTTATGCCAGTGAACCCACATTTGGAGTTAAGTTTTGCCTGGCCGACGCCTCCTCATCACGCCATCGCGTCTAGCATGACAGCCGTGTCGCGCCATGGACACCTACGCGACAACCTTGTCACGCCACTTGGCCTGGCGCGACAGTCGTGGAAATAACATACATTGGCCACTACCTCCAACCGTGGTATGTTTCATTCATTTTTCCAAACATACGTCATTAAAATTGAATTTTGTTAATGTTTTTTTTCTAGACATGTCCACCAAAATTATCTGACCCACTTTGACAAGAACAAAGAGGTACACGATGCTTTTATGGGGTCTACAGGCTCGAAGGCAAAGAAATGAAAAGTGCAAGATTCGCAATGTTTTCAACTAAAGTTGAAATTGCAGGAATTGCTGAAATCATAAACCATGAATGCAAAGTTAAACATTGTTCTCATACCATGACACATCATAAGGAGTTGATAGCATTACACACCATAATGAGTTTGAAGCATTACACACGATAAGGAGTTCGAAGCATTGTTCATACAACTCAAGGTCATCATCACTTACATAAGTATTCCATCTAGCATATACAACCACTACTACTAACACTAGTGTTCCATCTACCATGAACAAGTACTACCAAATGGCAACCCATGGTCATTTGCAAAATATGTACTGATCTTGCTGCCTTTGCATAAAAGAAGTAGCACTATCATACCAGTCCTCCATCTACAATATACAAGACCTATGTACTGCCGAACCTATTGGCATTTGGAAAATATGTACTACGCCTTGTAGGCATCAGTTGAGAGGAAACACTACTCATCGTCCTCATCGTCATGGTCATCATCATCATCATCCATGGGTGCGGGGATATGGCCATCGTTCGGTGCATTATTGGGGAATATAAGAAGGCAACAATGTCTCATGGCCAACAATTGTAAGAAGATGCACAAGTCGAAACAAATTTCGAAATCAATTACTCACATAAGCGACGGATATGCCTATGGAAAAATGCCATCTCCCTCCTATCCTTGGCCTCCTTAAAGTCATATGCCTCCTTGTTTTGTCACCAAAAGCTCATCAACTTGGCATCATTATTATAAAAAGACAGCTGTCGATCGGTCGCTTGAGGAAAGTCCTCTAAAATCCTATTACGGGTCTTCCATGATGGCATCTCTACCCCGTACCTCATCCTCACCTCCATTTGCTTCTCCTCTTGCATCTAACACTTCATGCCTTTTTCGAGAGGCGAATGTATCTTTAGCCTCTCCACTAACTCTCCACGACTAGTGAAGTCCTCCCAATTGCATGTCCTCCCCACCTAAGCAAACACAAAGCAATGAGCAAACAAACCGGTGACCTATGTTCATGTAGTAACTTGACCGATTGAGTGAACTCACCCATAACTCAGACGGCCCTCCATAAGCATTGCCACAGTAGTATCCGTGTCCTAGCTTAGACATAACAACTCCTTCATGAGCCTTGATGTCGCACTTGCACTTACGGTCTGGCATCTTTGTGCATAGCCATAGCTTAATGCCTGCTTGAAACTTCGCAAATTCATACTTAGAAGGCCAGTGCGATTTGGGTCCATAGTTGTACTCCTCAAACTCACAAGATGGAAACCCTCTCTGCAAAAAACAAATGTTCCAAGTGTAACATTGTATGTGCAAAACGCATACAAGCTTAGAGATAGATTGATTTCATGAGAACTTACATAATCTGGCAATCCACAGCGATAGAAGGCAGTGAATGCTCAATGTTGGCTGGAAGTAGTTAGTAGTGCTGACACTCCACAATGGCATCTAGGAGGATTGGCTACACGACGCAAAGCAGCATCAACCTGCTTCGCCTCTGTCATATCCGGAGTGTTAGGTGGCGGCGAAACCCAACAAACAAATTCTGAATGTGGAACGCTCTTCTAGGGGTCATAAGGAAACAACATAATCGCTGGATCAAACATTTCATCGCCATCGATCCACTGATAGAAGTTGCATCCCTCTAGGTAGGCATCAAGTGTCTGGAGATGACGCTTAAGTTGGCAACCATAGAAAGCACGCCTAGCTGACGTGGGATACCTTGACTGCTTCACAAATGCCGGTAAGCCACAGTAACACAACGGTGTTGGCTCTGCTGGTAGGAAAGGACCGATACCACCATGATCCTTCGGATGGTGCACGAATTGGTTGTTATTTGCATTCATCATTGAACCTATTACAAAGTAGTTCAACAAAGTAAAGTTATCAAAACATGATATGAAACCCTAGACACAACCTCATGGACTTCAAACCATCTCTATATATACACAGTCCAATGCATCCATACATCTAATAAGTACAAATTAGCTTCAAATCACAAACTTAGAGGTAACTTTACTTAGCACAGGCCAAGCCAGACACATGTCCAAACATTGCATTCAAACCCTAGAACAGTGCCAACCTCTACCAATAGTCTAACATCTAACAATGGAATCCAAAACCAAACTTGATCAAAGAGAGGTAGAGAATCAGGAGAAAGAGAAGAGACAGAAAGAGGAGACACTGTCCAAGGTCGCCCTCACTTCTCACATGACTGAGGGAGTCAGGAAACACAACAGACGGAGAAGAAAGCAGATGGGCCACACGACCTTATAACGACCAGTCGCGCCAGGCGGGCTGACGCGACAGCGTTATCGCGCCTGTGTCTCTGGCGCGACAGGGCGGAGCCCACGTTATGCCATGTCAGCATCGGTCAACGACCGGCGCCACCGTGGCTCGGCTTATCGCGCTAGCGCATGTGGCGTGGCAGTGTGATACTGTCGCGCCAGCCACGCTGGCGTGACCAAAAGGGTCAGTTTTGCAAATACTTTTTTTATGGGATTAGTATTAAAATATTGATTAAAAAAGGATTAAAAATAAAAAAATTCGTATCTGTGCTTATTTGCAATCTATAGCCCCACCCCCACCCACATTTAATTGCAAAAAAAGCAGATCAAAATAGAGGCAAGGTCATGATGTCAAAAAACTAATTTTGTACAAAAAGCAGACTAGTTTATTGCAGCTGGGAATGCAATACAGGGATCCTGATGAGCTACAGAGCCTAGTACTAGCAGCGACACGGTTCTCTGAGCAGAGCTTGCCTCAACCTGGACAGTTGGGCAACCAGCAACCAAGTAGGAGTAGTACCAAATCTGTGGTACACTCTCAGTCGTTGCCCATAGCCCCATGGAAAATCTGAAATTACAGAACGTTGTTTTGCCTAATTAACCATCTAGGCTCTGTGCTAAGGATCATGCACCAACACCTACGAGAGAATAACCTCCCGGCCAACCGGCGACCGGAGTCGCTAGAGACGAAAAACTTAGCGGCGTATAAGGGAGCTAAGAAGAGAAGGCAGTATGGTAGTAGCAGTCACATACCTTGGGGGACTGGTCGGCCTTGAGAGGCTCGAATAGCTCCGGCTTCTTGCTGCAAAAAAAAAAAAAAAAAAAAAAAAAAAAAAAAAAAAAAAACAAACAAACAAACAAAAAATCATCGGGGCATAGTATCAGTCGGAGCTCTCACAGTTCCCAAAAGAAAGCAAGCACCATGGGGTTGAAACTGAAACGATTAAACTATATGCCTGCAGTTCAAGTTCACCATTCTAATTCCACCGCGATTCTTACTTATTCTACTAGAAGTCTAGAAACAATCTGAGATAGCACAACACAAAAATTGCTAACTAAAATTACTAACTGATATTGTAAACTGCAAGCTAACTGAAAGCACATTGAAATTAAAATCTGAAATTACTAACAAATACTAGACAGAAAATAAAATTGAAAATGACAACACAGCTACCAAAAACTAAAACTAACTGATATTACAAAACTGCAAGCTAACTGAAAGCACATTGAAATTACAAACTGAAAATACTAACAAATACAAAAAAGAAAATAAAACTGAAATAATACATGGAATTGCAATTTCTGAACTGAAGTTACTAACTGCAATTGCAAACTGAAATTGAAAACCAAAAGTACTACCTGCAATTAGAATCTAAAATTAAAAAAATGAAATTACTAACTGCAATTTCTAACTAAAATTGAATACTGAAATTGAAAACTTAAGGTAGTACTACCTGAAATTTCAAACTAAAAATACAAAATGAAATTACTAACTGCAATTGCTAACTACAATTGCTAACTGAAATTGATAACTGCAGTTATAATACAAAACACCAAGCTGCTGCTCAAACCCGAAAAAAACAAAGCTAAGCTATGCAGTGCCAAAAATTCTGCTTATGCTGCCTAATAGTGGCCTAGCTCAGATTGCAGTTGCTATGACCTGCAGATAAGAACTGGAGCAACCAATCAATAGAGAAAGCAGGAATCCAAGAAAGCACAACAAGCTGCATTTTCTTAGGCAAGATAAGAACTGGAGCAACCAATCAATAGAGAAAGCAGGAATCCAAGAAAGCACAACAAGCTGCATTTTCTTAGGCAATGCTGTAGTGGATTGCATTTTCTTAGGCAATTTAATTGTCGTTTGTTAGGCAACAATGTCTTCATATATATGCAATTTATGTATTCCGAAAAGGCAGAAAATGGCATTAACACTGCTGCAGCATAAAACAAAGGAAAGGCAGAAATATGCTTGATATATAGGTAAGTTGTAGAATTCAAATGTATCAGTAGAGAGGTTTTTACACTAGTAAAATAACAATAAGATGTTTTAATGCTCATCTCCCATGTTGAACTCCATCCATAAAAAGCCTAAAGCTAATTATGCTGCAACTGCATCCAACAATTTACACTCACTATAGACAACAATTTGATACTGAAATCCTTCTATTGCCCCTGACATTTCTTTACTAATCAATATTGGTGATAAAAATGACATCATGACTAGTACCCTCCCCAAATACCACAAATAGTAGTAGTCAATGGCTACCACCGCAGCAATCAAATCAAAAAACAAAACATGGAGCTATCACCTGACAAGAGGAAATACCATCCAAACCAAGGAGATATGCATCACATTACAAGGACAAACATTCCTCACCCATACAATCTAGAACTTCTATGTTCTGCTAGAAACACAGAACATGAAAACACAACTCAATGAGCTGACCAATCGTGTTGTCAGCGTGAAAACATGGTAGCCGCGCCGGGTGGACACGCAGCAAGCCGGAATGATCTAGAGATCTACCTAGCTTCAACGTAGGAGTAGTCGATCCTACAAATTCCCAAGGGTGTGCCAGTAAATTTGACCTATAATTGTCAAGGAGAGAAAGTTTATCAGTAATCTAAGGTGGAACATGCCAATTTTGCCCAGACAGTTCCAAGTGTGCCACTTCGGGGGTGGCCAGACAAAAAAATCCACTAAATAGCCGATACGAGAAGAAATCGACTATTAAGGATTGTAAAAGCTTGTGGGTCACGATTGATTTTATAGTGACAAATACAATACACCCAGTTTTAATGATCCTTTCCCTTAAGCTATGAATTCGTTAAAAAGGGACATACCACGCAAACAGTCGACTGTTTGATATAGACAGACCTATGAACTGTCTAGATCTAATTCATTAGCACCATTAGTGAGGTTCGACCGGATCGATGCAACTATGATGATGATACTAATCTAGAACAAAAAAAATCCATAAAACCATCTATATGTTAACAGGTTCATGAAAGGGTGCCATATCTGTGAAAGCACAGGCGAATCGGCTAAAACAACCGATTCAGGTAGAAAAGGGGTTACATCATGTTAACAATCGACTGCTTAATATGGACAGACCTATAAACTCATCAAATCTAACATGTTCTCCTTAATAGTGGGGTTCGACCACATCCATGATAAAGACAACAAATCAAACCTTTAAAGTAAACAGATCTATTCACATTTAGCAGAATCATGAAGACACACTATAAACGTTAAAGTACTGGCAATCAGCTATTTAGCCGATGTGGGCATAGCAAACAGCCAAGGTCATGCCTGGTCGAAAGCAAATCTACCAACTAGCATACTCCAATCTAAAGTGCTAATAGTGGGGATCGACCAGATCGTTATAGCCATAATAGTGTGCCATAGACCAGATTCAACTAGCTAGTAAACCTTCTCAAGATTAGACATGCCACAGCCGCGTACTATGCGTGATCAAGGTCGAAGTAGAACAGCCGATAAAGCATAATCCGTCATTTAAAGTAAGAACCATGGCAATGTGATAAAATAAATGATGGACTAAAAGGATGTGAGGCTGATCTAGATCGATCTCGATCGGGCAGGTTGATATTGCTGAAACTAATGACAATCAAGGACATCAGCAAGATCGGTAACTTAATGAATCTACCTAGAGGACGCCACCCTCAGGTAGAGCCGATAACTTGACCTTAATCTAATTCGAGCAGTGGAGGTCGAACTTAACTGATGCAGCTATACTTGAACTAGATAAGGATCGATAACTAACTTATACTAGAGCTCATAAGAGGTCGGCCGGACTAATGCAACCTTACAAACAAGAGTATAAGTCATGATGGCACTTACAGACAAGCCGGAGGTCGACCGGATCGATGCAACCCTACTTGCTGTAGAACTTGCCGAGATCTACAGTACTCCTACTCCTAAGGGTTGGCATGAAGCCAAAAAAAGTAATTGGTATTGATTGATTGTATATCTTACAATAGCCGGGGTCCAATATTTATACTTGGGACTTAAACGTGAATCCTATTCAAACATGACTTATTACAATCTTTGGAATAAAAGAAAACATTCCTAATTTAAAATAACTTGGTCTCCAATCCTTTTCCCTTTTGTAGAGTTCGATATTTTTCCCGACGCCAACTGTAGCTCATTGACGTTATCTGCTGATGTTATTCAAAGAGAGCCGATCCCAGTACCGCGTCTGAATCGGCTGATATCGATTCTTATACAATTGATTCCATGATGAGACAATCTTAGGAGCTCTGAGTTCCCGCGTTCTCCTTTCCCAAATTTTGGTGTAAACACATGCCCCCCAATTTTGGGATAAAAGTAATTTTATTCCAAAATTACCACGCCTGTACCCTCGATGGGTCTGTGGTCACGGGTAGAGAACCTTGACCTGGGGCCTACTATCTGTCACCTTCACCAATTGTCCTTGCATGCTTATGAGCCCATACTTTAAAGCTTCATGAGAGCACTATTGCTTCATGGGCGCTTGGATTCAATCTTACAGACCGACTATAAATGCTTATCCGACCCTAGCGAGAGCAACCTAACAACTCAGTTATGTTTCCCTTCTGCTTGCTTCCTCGAGTACCTTTGGCTCTGCTAGACCCTCCATGGTCTAATTCCTTACTATGAGGGTCTTGAGTGGTTAGAAGAATTCTTGTGCATAGGGCGATTGTGTCGCTCATTTCAGCGCCTTGTCGAGCAAGAGGATCAGCTACTGCGGTTAGAAGAATTCTTGTGACATCACCTGAGTTTTCTCACCATGATCGTAGAGCTGTTCTAGTATTCGCAAGGGTTCAAATGTGTGGACACCTTCCCCCTGTTCACTCTATCAAGTGCTAATGCCGAGAAATCGGTTGGATATATGGGCATCTTTTTAGCAGGCGGCCTTTCCTCTCCCTTGATGCTACTTCTATCAACGGGCCGATATGACTCAGTCCATGATGACCTTCAGCCTTGTGGGGATCCAGACTCCCATCAATCCAAGGAAATCTTATTTAGTTGATCATCGGTTAATGTAAACTTTTGTATCAATCCCACGGTATCTGTAATTTATGGGAAGCAATAAGTTTGAATCCATTGTGCTTCCATGAACCGTTCCCTAAAGTTTTGGAGTGTTGACACATTTCAATAACTGACTTCAATTCTATACCCCTAACAAAGTCTATCTTCTCATCTCCTAGGCTATATATATAGGCCATGGTTGTGGATTGAAAAAACAACCTGCTTCGTCCCAAACCTTTTGTGCCTTTGGTGTGATTTGCCTTCTATTAGGCTTGAAGATATGGAGAGCGGCAAGAGGCCTACTGAAGAGGCCCTTGACGTGTCTGGGCCACCATGCCAGCGCCTTCGTCACTAGGAGAATGCAACCCATGATCTTGGGTGGATGGGCTTTTATCTGAATGCGCGGCAGGGCACTCTCATCATCTCGAAACATGGGGCCAACTCCACTCAAGCGAGGCTGGCCGAGGCCGAGGCCACAATTATGGGTGAGATATCCACCACAATTCTCTATTCCTTTTAGTGTTGTCTTCAAGATCTTGATTATTCCTTCCTTGAATCTTTCTAGACCTATTGGCCTAGTTGGAAAGCCTTCGATTAGCTACAGAGTATGCGGCATGATTTGTTAACACCAGGGGTGTCGTGCTGGTGGTTCACCTATACGACATCAAAAACCACGTCAGAGAAGTTGCCCTTCACGGTGTTCATCATGGTGCTGCCATGGCATTGGCTGTTGCGCAAGCTCACTCTAGCCACGAGCTTTGACTTCTTCCCCATGGTTTCCCAGCCACCGAACACCCCGAGGACCATGAGTGCCTGGTCAAGGACTTTTTCAACACCACCAATTTCGTAGCCCTCGCTTCCTAGGCCGAAGACATAGTGAACAAAGTGTTCTCCGGCCCTTAGGTTGTAACAAGAGAAGCTAGCAAACAATTTCTTCATTTTAAGTGACTCCTCTTTTGCCCTATACTCATGTCCCATGTACCAATTTGTAAGTAGTTATCTGGCCTATTGCATATCTCCTCGAGGCCCAGCAGAATAGCCATTTTGGATTAGCTGATTTTGCCTTGTGATTCGATCTGACTCGATTAAGTCTGAAATGGCTCTCATGGTAAAACTTTTCAAATTCCTCCTCGGTCATTAATCACCGCATTTTCCCTCGGTACTGGCAGAACAACACTCCCTCTTCCATTAATTGGGCTTGCCTTTGCATATTCTGAAATGCCGACCATCCCGTCTCTATGGCTATAAACACCGGCTAAGGGCTCTGGCTTCAAGCACATCTACACCCGTAATAACCTCTGTTCTCCGTACTTCTCCGCCTTCACAAACCCTGTAGTAATTTCCCTTCTTCTTCCATGATCTTAGACCGCAT
The DNA here is from genome assembly GCF_019320115.1 of Miscanthus floridulus. Lineage (NCBI taxonomy): Eukaryota > Viridiplantae > Streptophyta > Magnoliopsida > Poales > Poaceae > Miscanthus > Miscanthus floridulus. The sequence goes on from NC_089588.1 coordinate 81,481,307, forward strand.
CCATGATAGGAGAAGATCATCGTGACAAACACAGGAGAAGATCTCCCAGAGGAAGAGGTCTCGGTCAGCCAACGGCTCCGCCGCATGAGGTAAGACTGAATGCTCCTGTCCATAGCGAGAATCATCTACAAATGCATTTGTAGTCTCGTCCTCAATGATAGCCTCTGTCCGCTTCCTCTGAGGATCGGCGGGCCTTCTACCATTGCATCTGCTGCTATCGCACCGGACTCATCGTCGGACTCCTCTGACTCCTACAACGGTGATGACGCCCGGTGTTTCCTCCAGGAGTGGAGGGAGCCCAAGGACCATTATTCCAAGGCAACTCAAGAGAGCGGTCAGCTTGATAGCCACCTCGAGGCTTCTCAAGCCGCCCTCCGAGGAAGAATCCAACGCTGCTTGGGCGTGGTTGGCTGAGTCTGACGCCATGGTGGTGGGTAAGAGGAACTCCAAGAAAACCTTCGTTTTAATTTCCACTATCTTTGTCTTGATAGCTCCTTTGTTTCTGTGATTTTCTAGCCTTGATGGTGCAGTTGGAGAACCTCCAACTAGTGGTGAATGCCGCTATGGTGGCAGTCAATGCCCGGGGCCCTCTCCTCAACAACCGCCTGCAGGACGTCCCTGCACGCATTCAGGAGATCGCCCTCCACGGCGTTCAACGTAGCGCGGTGATGGCTTTGGTAGTGGTGCAGGTCTAGACCAGGCATGATCTCCGCACCATGGAGCCGAGCTTTCTGATGGGCAATGACCCCGGTGCGCATGAGGATTTGATCAAGGACTTCAAAGACGTTGCGGCGGCCATCGTGGACATCGCTTTAGCTCCAAATGTTGTAAATAGGGTGTTCAATTAGCTTGTAACTGATCAATGAATGAAATCCTTGTTTTTCTATGATCGTGTCTCAGTGAACTTCCTACAATACTTTTTATATACATCATGATTGTCTCTATGTTTGTTTTTTGCTCTATAGGCGATACATATCATATCGGCTTTTACCCCTTCAGGTCTATTTTTGAACTAGAGGCGGAACCCTTCTGGTATCGGCTATTACAACCGACGACTGAACAAATCGGCTATTAAGTATTAATCCAAATGCTAGGATAATATTTCTTTAGATACTTTCCATTGATTGCTCTATCAAACTCCTCTTCTCCTTCTAGTGTTTCCAAAATATAAGCATTGCTAGGCGCACAACGTTTAATTCGATAAGGTCTTTCCCAATTAGGTGACCACTTGCCAAACTTGCTATCTCTTGACCTGATCGGTAATTTCACCTTCTAGACCAAGTCACCTTGAGAAAATTGTTTGCTCTTGACCTTCTTATTGTAATACTTCTCAATAACTTATTGGCTTCGATATTCTCAGGAGCACGTAGCCGATGGCAACTTAAGTCTTCTAAGTCATCCGTCATAAGATTTTTGTAAACTTCAGTTGACAAATCATTTTGCAACATGACATGCCTCGATCCAATTTGAATCTCCTAAGGAAGGACTATGTTATGACCATACACAAGTTCATAAGGTGACGCTTTAATCGATCCATGATAGGCCATCCTATATGCCCATAATGCCTCATTAAGCGTTGAATACCACTTCCTTAGTTGTTCTTTGATCTTTTTCTTGATCAGCTTAATCATAATTTGATTGGACGCCTCTGCCTAGCCATTAGCCTGAGCATAGTAAGGAGAAGAATTTAATAACTTAATTCCCATACTGGCAGCAAAATCTCTAAACTCTTCTGATATGAACATTGTCACCTGATCAGTAGTGATAGTTTGAGGAATCCCAAAACGATACATAATATGCTCCTTGACAAAATCAACCATGTTTTTTGAGGTTACCATCTTCAAAAGAATTGCCTCAACCCACTTAGTGAAGTAATATGTTGCTACCAATATAAACTTATGTCCTTTACTTGAAGGCAAAAAAATCTGTCCAATTAAATCAATTCCCCAACCTCAAAACAACCATGGTGTGATTATTGGATTCATAGCCGATGCGGGTGATTTCTGAATATTACCAAAACATTGACAATCCTAACACCCCTTATAATATTCAAAACAATCTTCTAGTTTTGTTGGCTAGAAATATCCAGTCCTACGAATAATCCATTTCATCTTATAAGCCGATTGATGAGCTCCACATATCCCTTCATGTAACTCACCCGTCAACACTTTAGCTTCTTCTTGATTTAAGCATTTAAGCAACACCTCATCGACTGTCTTGCAATATAGTTGATCATCTAGCAAGACATACTTGGTTGATTTATACCTTAGTTTCCTGGTAACCTTCTGCGATGGATTCTTAAGGTAATCGGTTATTTCAACTCTCCAATCATTAGTCAGGATTTCACTACTTAGGATCTCTTGAAACACTCGATAACCTGATGCAGTTTGAGCCAACCGATTAGCCTCTTGGTTCTATGCTCTTGGAATATGCTAAAAAGAAATATGAGGAAACTCCTTGAGTAACCTCTGGCATTCATCATAGTATCCCCTCAGAATGTCATCTTTACATTCATATAGGCCGATCAACTGATTAATAATTAACTATGAATCTCCAAATACTTCAATTGACTCAGCCTTTACTTCATGAAAAAGTTGAAGTCCCTTAAGAATAGCTTCATATTCTGCTTAATTATTGGTAGTCATTGGTTTAGTTGGAAAAGCAAACTCAAAACTTGCCCCCTGAGGTGAAACAATAACAATACCAGTGCCACCACCTTGCTTGCATGATGATTCATCAAAGAATAGCGTCCAAGGCATCAGCTCTACATAGCCAATACTCGGTTTATGATGCTAAGTGATAAAATCGGCTATTACTTGCCCTTTGACTGCTTTAGCCGATTCGTACCTCAAGTAAAATTTTGACAACGCAAGAATCCACCTCCCCATTCTCCCATTTAATATCGACATTGATAGCATGTGCTTGATCACATCAGCCTTGGAAACAACTGTACACTCAGCCGATAACAAGTAATGCCGCAACTTAGTGCAAGAGAAATACAAGCACAAGTATAACTTTTCGATAGGAGAATATCTTATTTCTGGATCCAAAAGCCTTCTACTGAGATAGAAAACAACTTGTTCTTTTCCTTCAAACTCTTGCATTAAGGCCGATCCAATCGTTTGGTCATCGGCCGATACGTACAACTTAAAAGGCTTACCTTACTGAGGAGGGACCAACATGGGTGGACATTTCATATATTCTTTTATCTCCTCAAACGCCTTTTGTTGTACGTCACCCCATTTAAACTCTTGATCATTTTTCAACTTCAACAAGGGAGAAAATGGTAGAACGTTTTCTAACAAATTTGAAATAAACCACATGATAAAATTAATCTTACCAAGCAAAGATTGTAACTCTATTTTAGTAGTCGGGGGCATAGCCTCATCAATTGCTTTCATACTTTTCTGTCCAATTTTGATTCCTCTCTCGTGGACCATAAAACCTAAAAATTGCCCAGCTGATACTCCAGAGGCACACTTATTGGGATTCATCTTTAAACCATGTTTTCTTGTGCACTCCAAAGTCTCCCGCAAATCAGCTAGATGTTCCTTATACCATTTAGATTTTACCATCACATCATCAATGTAGATTTCAACAATCCTACTGATCAACTTATGAAAAATATAATTCATCACTCTTTGATAAGTTGCACCAGTATTCTTCAAACCAAAGGTCATCACAACCCATTCAAATAAACCAATTACGCCAGGGCACCTAAAAGCTGTTTTTGCTATGTCTTCGTTAGCCATAAAATTTTGATTATACCCTGCATTGCCATCCATAAAACTAATAACCTTGTGCCCGACTGCTGCTTCTACCAACATATCCGCTATCAGCATCGGATAACCATCCTTGGGTGTAGCCTTGTTCAGATCTCTGAAATCGATGCAAAATCTTAACTTCTCATTTTTGTAATTGTTTACACCAAAATTTGGAAGAAGAGTCACAGGGACTCAAAAGCTCACAAGATCATGTCATCAAAGGATCAATTGCATGAGATCAGAACCAGCTGATTTAGATGCAAAACTGGAATCGACTTTCTTCAGATAGCGCCAGCGGATAACGACAAAGCCTATGATCAGCGCCAGGCCGAGGCTTGTTGGACACTACAAAAAGGGAAAGATTAGAGTCCAAGTTATCTTAAATTATGAATGTTTTCTGTAGGGTCAAAAATCGTTATGAATCATGCTAAGACAGGAGTCATGCGCAGGTCCCGGGTATAAATATCAAACCCCGGCTATTGTAAAGGATACACAATAAATCAAATACCAGTTATTTACTTTTTTCGGCTCTGGCCACCCCTTAGGAGTAGGAGTCGAGTAGATCTCGGTGAATTCTTCAGCAAGTATGGCTGCATCGATCCGATCGACCTCCACTGCTTGTCTGTAAGTATCGTCATGGCTTGTTCCTATGTTCGTATGGCTGCATCAATCCAGTGGACCTCCACTGCGACTCTAGTATAAGTTAGTTATCGAGTCTTGTCTAGTTCAAGTATGGCTGCATCGATCCGGTCGACCTCCACTGCTCGATCTAGATTAAGGTCAAGTTATCGGCTCTATCTAAGGGTGGCGTTCCTTCAGATTGATTCATTAAGTTACCCATATTGCTTATTGCTTCCATTATCTATTTAATTACAGCAATATCACTTCGCCCAATTGGGATTGATCTAGATCGGCCTATATCCTTTTTAACCCATCGTTTGTTAATCTAAACTGATCTAATCTGCACTTTAAATGATGAGTTATGTTTTATCGGCTATTTTACATCAATCTTGATCATGCATAGCATGTGGTTAAGGCATGTTTAATCTTGAGTAGATCTATTAGCTAGCGAAAACCGTTCCATGGCCTGTTATCATGGCCTGTGTGTTTCTACCTCACACCCCACTGTTAGCATCGTGGAGTGAGGTTTGTTATTTGGTAGATCTGTTCCTGAGAAGGCCTGACCTTAACTGTGTGCTATGCCTGAATCGGCTGTTTTAGCCGATATCGAGCGCTTTCACGAACAGTTTGCATCACAAGATCATTGAAGTAGCGATAGGTTGAAAGATATGTTAGCCCCATGATCTTATTATTGTATTACAGCCTGCATGATTCTGCCTCATGTCCCACTAATATTAGTAATAAATTAGGGTCGTCGAGTCTATTGTTGTTTCTGCGGCCTGCATGATTCTGCCTCATGCTCCACTGGTCAGAGCAATAGATGAGATCTAATATGTTCATTAGATTTATTTCTATTAAATGGTTGAATGATGATGAACTATTTCTTGCAGTCATTGCTTAGCATGAACTAATTACTGTTGATATGTTTTTGCCAGCGACTAGTATTTGCCTAAACAATGATATTCATCCAGAGTGATAACCGATTCTTCTTACACAACCCCATGAGCTTTAATCGATTTATTCTTATGAATATGCTAGAATCGACTATTTAGTCGATCTCGTTTCATATCGGCTCTTAGAGCCGCACATTCGGGACTGTCTGGCAACACCGGCACATTCCACCCTGAATCACTAATAATCTTTCTCTCCTTATCAATTGCAGGGTCAAATTGACTGGCATGTCTTGGGAGGAGTGCGCAGGATCGACCATCCTTGCGCTGAAGCTAGGCAGATCCTTAGCTCCATCGAGCGGACCCTTCCAGCTTGCTCATGTGTCCTCAGCACGGGACAAAATTCCATGTCGACACATGTTTTTGGCTTGCCTAGTGGGACACAACAATCGTCATGGCGGTTCACGACAACAATGACATCCTTATGATACATTATGAAGACCTACTTGCTAGAGATAAAGATGTCATCGCAAAGCTACAGAAGAATTTTAGAACAAGTGTTTGTTGTCCTATACCAAAACACGTGATAACACAATTGTTTAGAAATTTCCACTACCAAGAGTTCTATTACATGGGCAGACAGATACAACTGAAGCTGAAGATAGACATTTCTTTAAGGAAGTTGTAGACAAATCTGTTCGTGATGCCATATCAAGCCATAATGAAACTTTCTTAGACATATTCCACAACACCATGAAAGAAGCGATTCACGGGTTTCTATTTTATCAAGTTGGGCCGACTTATTACAACATTCCAGATCTATTGACCCAAGGGACTAATCAAGTCAGCCATCAAGAAGTAGCACCAGCTAGTAATGGTGATGTCCAGGTAGTTCAGGGTCCATCTGAACAAGCTCAAGGTACTACTATGAATCAGATACAGTACAATCCTAGACAGTCAGTACAACATGTGCAACAACCGGTGGGGCAAAGTCAGAACCAGGTGATCAATTTTAGCACATCAGGCCACATACCGTCATCGGCTCAAAAAATAGCACCATCAATTCAAAGGATCCATAGAGATATAGATCCTTATGTCTATAATCAGAGACTTCAAGCAGCAATCCAGCAAATGAGCTAGTAGATAGAGGTTCCATAATGATTCACTATAGATTATACTATAACACCCTTCACATTATTCCAAATCTAGGGTATCAAGGCACACGGGATTTCAATCCACAGATGGGTCAACAAGTATAGAGAAATCCAAATTCAAGTGCCGATGAGTTGCTGCTAAAGGTGACTGAGATGATGAAGAATTAGTTTGGTTTGAAGCTAGAAGGGCTGACCTTCTTGTACAAATGCCCATATCTAGAATGGTATGATTTGGTCGCTCTTCCCACAACTTACAGGCTCCCATAGTTCGCTAAGTTCACTGGCCAAGATAGTACAAGCACAATAGAACATGTCAGTCGGTATCTTACACAATTGGGCGAAGCATTAGTTGAGGATGCCCATCGAGTTCGTTTCTTCTCCTTGTCCTTATCAGGGTCAGCCTTCACTTGGTTTTCGTCATTGCTAGTCAATTCCATTGCCAATTGGGCTGATCTAGAGAAGAAGTTTCGTACATATTTTTTATACTAGGACCAGGGAAAAGAAGATAACCGATTTGACAACTATAAGGGAGAAGACTAATGAATCAGGCATTGAGTTTCTTTAGAGGTTTTGAGAGACTAGGAACTTGTGCTTCTCATTAAACTTGGTTGATGATCAACTAGCTGCTTTAGCTATTCAAGGAATGCTGCCAATGTGGAAAGAAAAGCTGCTGGGACAAGAATTTGACAACTTGGGTCAATTGGCTCAATGAGTGGCAGCGCTCAATAGCCAATTCCAGAGTATGCACAGAGATACACGATTCCAGAAGAGTACCACAGTGGCCGAAGCTTATAATCCATACTCAGTTGATGATGGCTATGAAGATGAAGAAGAAGAGGTTGCTGCAGCTGAATGGAATTGGGGCAAGAAAATAGAAATATTACCAAATCCTTGGGGAAGAGGAGTAGAGGAGAGCTATGACTTTGATGTCACAAAATCAGACAAGCTCTTCAATTCCTTGCTTGAGAAGGGGCAGATCAAGTTGCCCGATGGTCATGTTATGTTGCCCCCTAATCAGTTGAAGAATAAGAAGTTCTGCAAGTTCTAAAATGCTACTTCTCATTCCACTAATGAATGCAGAATCTTCCAGCAACATATACAGAGGGCTATTCAGCAAGGAAGAGTCAAATTTGATATGCCTCGGAAAATGAAAGTTGATGATAATCCTTTCCTAGGAGATCAAAACATGGTTGATGCTGGGCTACTCAAAGGAAAGACTAAGGTCCTAACATTGACCAAATCAAGAGAAGCTAGAACAGTCGATCCCAAGATGCAAAATCGGCTAACGAGTACAAAGAAATTATAAGACGTTGTGCTAAGCAAAAGAGCCGATATGGATAGGGAGAAACATCAAAAGATGGGACAACAAAGCCACAAGTTACGTCTCAGATTCTATTGAATAAGTGACAATGGCAGAAAGAAAAGGATTATCAACATTGGTTAAAGGATCAAGAATACCAGCGTCAACTGGAAAAAGAGAGGTATGAAAGGAAACAAGCCGAATCACATTGGAATTGTCCTTTCTTCAGACATTACTGGAATGAAGGTTTGAAGTTGGCTACTAGACATGACTGTCTAGAATGCAACAATCAGTATTGGGAGTGTAGGCAATCTCAAACCAACCGCCAGTCTATCCATACTCAAGATGCATATCATCATAATAACATGGATCGGAGCTTAAAAAATGGAAGTGTTCATAATCGGCTAAGAAAAAGAGTTGTTGACCATGACTGGGCTGATTATGAAGAGGAAAGCAACAAAAGAAAATATGTTAGCAGGAAGGCCAATGGTGTCCAGGAGGTTTAACAAGAAGCCAGAAAAGAAGGGTGCAACGCCTAAGGAATAAAGAGATGGAACGGGCTCAGGCATCCGGTAAACCTCAGGTATGGCGTACTAAGCAAACAACTGATAGAAAGCAACCATCAACTAATATCCAAATGGCTTTTGTATTGCCATCAGAGTTCAGAGCTCCGATAGATCAAGAAGTTTATTCAGATTTTGATGATTTGGAGTATGAGGAAATAGTTGCCAAGTTAACGGTTGTACATCAAGCAATATTTGACAAACTAGTTAAGCATCGGCACTTGAAAGCTTTATATATGAAAGGTCTTGTCAGGTCCATAAACCCGGGGTCCCTCGGGGACCGGCTTCTACGCCAAGGCTCGGCCCAAAAGTCTAAAAACAATAGGGCAAGGGGGCGGTCTAGCAACCGACCAGAAGGCTAGGCCCAAGAAGAGCAACGCCCATTCGTCGGCTACTTCGGCCCACCTATCCGACCGGATTGCTTGATTTGGGCTACAGCCGGCCTCCGATCGGAAGGCCTACCCCCAGCCCCACTTTTGACTCTGACCCCATGACCGAGGCTCGTGGGAACCCTGCTCACCGCTCTTGTCCGACCAGCGCACTTAGAGCTGACTGGAGCCATCCGACAGGGGGTGCCCCATTCGGTAGGAACCAGAAGACGTGCGGAGAAAGGCAAGGCAAGGCTCACAAGTCAAAACCACTATACTAGGGACCATACCCTACATGAAATAGTACTCTGCAACCACCATAACATAAATAGTATTGTAGGCACCAACATCTCCCCCTATAGTATTGTAGGGGCCGCTAAAACTCTCATACGGTAAGCCCCCCGCGTGTCTCTGGACATCGATCATGGTATGGGCATCAGGATTTGCCGTACTGGGTGAACATAGCATGACTCCTCACATGCCACTAGGCATCAAATAGTATTTGTAGGTATCAACATCCATCCTTCTTGAAGAAGATAGCATGACCTCCCGTGCACATCTAACATTCTACACCGACATCAACAATGTTGGGAGCGCCTACCATTATCCAATCCTCATCAGCGTTGGCAGCAAGGCTTAAAGACATCCATACCCTCTCCCTCTCACCTGTAGAGCCATCCCCTTCATCTATAAAAGGGGATGCGCTCCCTCCAACAAGGGGATGGAAAAAGGAGGCTAGAGTTCCTTAGATCGACATCGACACCTCACAACCGTAGAACCACCAAGTTCCGACCGCAAGCACACGTTCGAACACCTAGCTCGTAGCGAAGTTCCTTTCACTCTCGGCCCTTTCGGTCAGAGCCGACCAGACCTCTTATACACCCCATCTTTCTCCCTCTTGTTTGTAACCCCACTACAAACTTCGAGCACCTGGGCTCAGGAATAAAGTCACCGACTGACCCCGACTGGACGTAGGGCACGTTGCCTGAACCAGTATAAATCCTGTGTCATTGAGTGCTAGGCCACCTCCGATCACAATGTACAGCAAAACTACAAATATTCACTAGTTGGTCACTTTCTGCACTGATAGTTGGCGCTGTCCGTGGGGAAGATGCTATACGTTCAACACTTTTTGGTCATCGGATGGCCCACTTTTCCGCCACCCTCGTCCCGGTGGGCTCGGGCGATATGATTCACTTTGGCTCGTTGGAGTTCCCCGCACTCTTGCCCTTTGGGATGTGGGTTCCACCCATCTTCGCACCATCCCAGACCTTCCTCTTTGGAAGCCTGAACTTCGTCACCGACCAACTCGGTATACTCCACCTCCACGAGGAGGCTCGTGACCCGGCACCCATCGGAGGGACGTCCTCCATCGACTCCGGGACACACGACTTCGACGGCGCGGCATCTACGCTTCATTCCGAGCAAACTCTCTGCTCAAACCCTACTGTAAGTAATATGCATACTACTACTCGCTCTTTATTTACTATCTCTCACCAATCACCTGGAGGGAATGTACCGCCCACGCCACAAACACCGTACGAGCGGTTCCCCTACGGCCTCACATCCGCCGCGGACGCATACGCTCGGGGGCTCCGAAGGATGCTAGCACCATCCCCCCTCATGTCCGAGTTTGTGGGAATGGCAGGCTATGTTCCTACCGTTTCCCATGAACTCCTAGACAGTGAGGGCGAGAGCGACGGTTCCAGTATCGGTGATGTGGTGCCCCACCACTGTCCGTCCTGGGAGTGCACTATGGCGGATGCTCCGGGACAACCGCCGATGGTTGCGGAGTCTGCGTAAACTCACACCCCTCCGGACCCACGTGCAGGGGCCCTCGCGTCTGCGCAAGCATACACTGAGGAATTACGACAACGATGGTAGAACCAGCCACAGCCTGCACCGGCGTCGTCAGTACAGCCCGTTGCGCCCCATGCGCATGGCCCGGCGGGCGGCGCCTAGGGTCACGCTCGACAGGTCCAACACGACAACATGAACAAGGGAACGATCTCCCTCAATTCGCCTGGGCTGGCTAGAACATCGCCGCTACGGCAATGCTTCTGCGCGGCGTTCCTGAGCCCGTCGACCCCTAGGAGCGAACAGTCTACCAAAACCTTCGGGTTCTAGTAGAAGCCACCGCTATCCAACAGGCAGAAAGCTCCACATCATGACTCTGACCCATGCCCTCTCTCCCCACCGGGGGGACGAGGATGCACCAGACGGATCGCTCCGTTCACTCGCCACCACAGCCGTCAAGCCCGGCTCGGGGTGCAGCAGTCGCACCACGGTCCAACCTGGCGCCTGCTCCATGCCAACTGCCGGTACACGAGCGGCCCAATCCGCACCAGGATGCCCACAGCATCATCGACAACTGGCGTCAGGCTCGACGCGATAACAACGTCCACCATGCGGTAGCAGGCGACATGGACCTCGGCCGAACCATCGAGGGACATGGTGAAACGCACCCCAGGCACGGCCGCCGACCAGATGATTGGAGCCCCAGCCCTAAGGGCCTAGGGCCACGCGCCTTTAGCTGGCGTATCCAGAGAGCACCGTCCCCGCAGCGTTTTCAGCCACCCACAACATCACCAAATACTGAGCTAGAGGAGTGGATGATGACTATTTCATCATCCAATACCTTCCTATTTGCGTGGGGGAACATGTTTGGGCATGGCTCGAATTCCTTCCGCACGACAGCATCCGCGACTGGATGGACCTCAAGAGGTTCTTTGTCAGGAATTTTCAGGGGACGTACGTCCACCCGGGAAACTCCTAGGACCTCAAGAGCTGTCACCAGGAGCCCAATGAGTCCCTGTGAGATTACATCCATAGGTTCTCCCAACAATGCAACTCCCTCCCCAATGTCATCGATGCAGACATCATTAGCGCGTTCCTCTCTGGGACGAACTGTGAGTCCCTGATCCACAAGCTTGGCTGCTTGAAACCCCATACCACCCGTGACCTGCTCGACATCGCCACCAACCACGCCTCCGGCGAGGAGGCGGTCGGAGCGGTCTTCGGTGGAGGCCGGGACAGCTCAAAGCCAAGCGCATGGACTAGGACGAAGGCCCCTCCACACAGAGGGGGAAGAAAAACCAAAAAGGTCGACGCTGGTTGGGCAGCCCTGCGCTAGTCACCGTGGCTGATCGCATGGCCAAGCAGCCCTAGCAGGGCTGCCTAACCACTTCAACAGCTCATGGATGGTTCATGCCCCAACCATGCCTACCCCATCAAACACCTTTACAGGGAGTGCGAGCTCCTCAAATGTTTCCTCCGATGGGCCGATGGATCAAAGGAGGGGGACGGCGAGGAGCTAACAACCAAGAGGGGGGCGCGGCAGGCATGGACGGAGATGGCTTCCCTGAACCCGAAGAGTGCATCATGATCTTCGGCGGGTCTGATGCCATCTAGACTAAATGCCAGCATAAGGTACGCTACAGGGAGGCATGCACCGCCGAGACTGCCGTCCCCTCCTTCCTCAGCTGGTCGGAATCCCCTATCACTTTTGATCAAAGGGACCATCCCTCCTACATAGCAAGACTAGGATGCTACCCGCTCGTCGTCGACCCCATCGTCCGCAAGAAGTGCCTCACCAAGGTGCTGATGGACGGGGGTAGCAGCCTCAACATCTTGTACATCGACACCCTCGATGCCATGCGCATCCCCCGATCAGAGCTCCGCCTAATGGGCTCCCCCTTCCATGGGGTAATCCTGGGACCACAGGCATACCCACTCAGATAGATCGATCTGCCCGTCACATTCGGCAGCCGGGCCAACTTTCGCTCGGAGGTCCTCACCTTCGAAGTGGTGGACTTTCTAGGGTCCTACCACGCCATCTTGGGGCACCCATGCTACGCAAGATTCATGGCAATCCCCAACTACACCTACCTCAAGCTGAAGATGCTAGGACCAAACAGCGTCATCACCATGAGTAGCGCCTTCTCGCACGCCTTCGAGTGCGACCACGAGCACTACGAGCTCGCCACCACTGTCGTTAACTCATCCGAGCTCCTGCAGCTCGGGGAGTCGTCAACCCTAGTGGTCCCAGACTACAACAAACCGACCTCCTCGATGGCCTTCCACCCGCTCAAGGAAACCAAGGCGGTGGGCGTTGACCCCACCGACCCAGCCAAGACGATATGAATCGGGACCCAGCTCTCGGCCCAATAGGAATGCGAGCTCATCGACTTCCTACGTGGCAATCGTGATGTCTTCGCATGGCAGCCTTCTGACATGCCGGGGATACCACGGGAGGCCACTGAGCATGCACTATGCCTTATCCTGGGCTCAAAGCCTGCTAAGCAACGCCTACGTCGTTTCGACGATGAGAGGCGCAGGGCCATAGACGAAGAGATCGCCAAGCTTTTGGCAGCCAGATTCATCAAGGAGGTTTTTCACTCCGACTGGCTCGCCAATTCTGTCCTTGTTAGAAAAAAGACCAGGAAATGGAGAACATGCATTGATTATACTAGGCTTAACAAGGCATGTCCAAAGGATCACTTTCCCTTGCCGCGCATAGACCAGATAATCGAGTCCACTTTGGGTTGCGAAATCCTCTCCTTTCTGGACGCCTACTCAGTCTATCACCAGATCATGATGAAAGAGTCCGATCAACTTGCAACCTCATTCATCACCCCATATGGTTCATACTATTATGTAACCATGCCTTTTGGCTTGAAGAACGCTGGTGCCACCTACCAAATGTGCATGCAGCAATGCTTCACTGATCAAATTGACTAGCCAGATCAGCCTAATTAGGCCAAATGGCCGAAACCAACAATCGCCGTCTATGTTGATGACATAGTGGTCAAAACAGCTCAAGCATGCGATCTGATCGCAAACTTAGCCATAACATTCGTGAACCTCCAAAGGTTCAACATCAAGCTGAATCCCAAAAAATGTGTTTTTGAGGTTTCAAGGGGGAAGCTGCTCGGATACATCGTATCCGAGTGCGGCATCGAGGCCAACCTCGAGAAGATTGTAGCCATCTCCAACATGGGTCCCATACATAATGTCAAGGGCGTGTAGAGGCTCACCAGCTGCTTGGCTGCCCTAAGCCGCTTCATCTCCCGACTTGGCGAAAGAGGGATGCCACTCTACAAGCTCCTCAAAAAGACAGACGCCTTCGTCTGGACTGAGGAAACCTAGTAGGCTCTCGAAAGCCTCAAAACGTCCTTGACCTTGGCCCCAATCCTCATCGCTCCCGAATGGGGAGAACCCCTCCTCCTTTACGTTGCGGCAAGTAACCACGTGGTAAGCGCTGCCCTGGTCATCGAGAGGGAGGAACCAGGACACCAGCTCAAGGTACAGTGACCCATATACTTCATTGGAGAAGTACTTACCGACCCCAAGGTCCGGTACCCTCAGGTGCAGAAACTCCTATACGCCATACTAATGGCGACTAGGAAGCTCCTACACTACATCACCGACCACGAAGTCATAGTCGTCACTTCATACCCACTCAGAGACATCATCTGCAACCATGATGCTGCGGGATGAATCTCCAAGTGGGCACTTGAGCTCATGGGCCATGACATTAGATATAGCCCCCGCACCGCTATTAAGTCTCAGGCTCTCATGGACTTTGTCGCTGAATGGACGGAGGTCCAGCTACCGACCCCGGACGTCACCCACGAGTACTGGACAATATACTTCGATGGGTCCGTAATGGCGCCCGGCTCGGGGGCTGGAGTGGTTCTGATCTCACTGGATGGGAGTAGGCTCCGCTACACCATCCGCCTCCACTTCTTAGCTTCAAACAATGCCACAGAATACGAGGCCCTTATCAACGGGCTTCGCATCGCCGTCAAGCTCGGAGCTACGCGACTCTACGTCCACGGTGACTCAGAACTAGTCAATGATCAGGTCATGAAGGAGTCCTCCTGCAAAAGCCCCCTCATGATAGCATACTACCAAGAGGTGCATAGGCTCGAGGACAAATTCCAGGGAATCAAACTGCATCATGTCCCCCGAAGGGACAATGATGTCGCTGATTTCCTCGCAAAACTGCTACCAGGCGGGATCCATCCCCAAGCAGGGTCTTCATCAACGACATCCACGAGATGTCCGTCCACATCCTAGGAGGTCCGACCTAAACACACCCAGACACCCCATCGGCACTCAGGGGCTCCGGCCTTGACGCCTAGCCAGCGCTCGGGGACTTCGACCCCAGTACCTCTACATCACCCGCGAACATTGCCGTACTAGCACTCGATCAAACCAACTGGTGAGTACTGCTACTCGCCTACCTCCTTGATGAGGTCCTCCCATCCTAAAGGAATGAAGCCCGATGGATCGCTCGACGCGCAAAGACCTTCGTCGCGCTCGGTAACAAGCTCTACAAATGGAGCCCATCAGGAGTACTAATGAGGTGTATCCCCACCGACCAAGGAAGGCAGCTCCTCCTCGAGGTCCATGCCGGCATTTGCGGGCATCACGCGGCCCCAAGGTCACTAGTTGGAAAAGCCTTCCATCATGGTTTTTATTGGCCAACCACACTATGAGATGCGAAGGAGGTCATCCGCAGGTGTGAAGGATGCTAGTTCTACGCTCGACAAACCCATTTGCTGGCACAGGAGCTCCAAACCATCCCCATCACCTGGCCATTCGTGGTCTAGGGCCTCGACATGGTAGGACCCCTCAAAAAAGCCCTAGGTGGTTTCACTCACCTACTTGTAGCAGTCGACAAATTCACCAAGTGGATAGAGGCCAAACCCATCACCAACATCCGGTCAGTGGAGGCAGTCAAATTCTTCCTTGACATCATCTATTGGTTCGGTGTTCCTAACTATATCATCACTTACCATGGGACTAACTCACCGAAAACAAGTTCCTAGACTTCAGCGATGGATACGGTATCAAGATCTACTAGGCTTTGGTTGGACATCCACGAACTAATAGTCAGCTTGAATGTGCTAATGGCATGGTCCTCCAAGGACTTAAGTCACGCATCTTCAACCGACTCAATAAGTATGTTGGGCATTGGGTAGCAGAGGTTCCAGCGATCCTCTGGAGCCTAAGAATGACCCCAAACCGATCCACGGGATTCACACCCTTCTTCCTGGCCTATGGGGCTGAGGCAGTGTTGCCCTCTGACCTCGACCACGGTGCACCAAGAGTGAAGGCTTTCAACCATGACCGAGTTGTGGAGGCTCAACAAGACGCGGTCGACCTACTCGAAGAGGCTCACGAAACGACCGTCATCCACTCCGTTTGCTACCAACAAACCCTCCACAGGTACCACAAAAGGAAGATCAAGGAAAGGATACTCAAAGTCAGCGATCTCGTGCTCCGAAGGATCCAATCAACAAAGGAAAAGCACAAGCTCTCTCCACCATGGGAAGGGCCCTATACGGTGATCGAAGTAATCTGACCAGGCACCTACCGACTGGAGGACATCAACGGCAACGCTCTTACCAACACTTGGAACATTGAATAGCTACGTCATTTTCCCCCTAAATATGGTCTAAACCACTTTTTAGTTAAAACATGCTCCCATAAGAGCACCCCTGCCTGAAACACTTTCAACCCGGGTCACTCGGGGGCTCCATAAGGGTACAATATTGTATATTTACCTCTTTTTTCTTTTGTCATCACATAATAAACAACTTTGCCCCCGAACAGAAACACATTCCATGTCCTTGATTACCCTACGTAACTCTGTTCTTACTCCCAACCGAACGCACCCTGCCTTTCCCTATGGACGCAAGCGGTCGAGCCCGCGGGCCACGCCCCGGACTCCCAAGGTCGCACTCTATGGGACAAATAGGTAGGTACGAGAGAGAGGGGATAAGAACGAAGGTTATGCTAGGATATAAATAGGGAAAGGATATCGTGGTTCCGCCGCAAGGACAGTACTGACGTATTCATTACAAAAAATTATTCACACGGGGACTCACCAACCTAACCGTTACATTCTCTACTACTGCAAATACCACTGTGACTGCCAGGGATCCGCTCGGTTCCGCTCCCTTGGCTTCGGCAAGCACAAACAGATACCTCAAGGGCGTCGCACCCATAGATGCTCAGTAGGAGAACATGGAGCTCCTGACCTTCTCATACACATGAGGCAGCTACCCAGGTAAGGGAGCGAAGGGGCACCCCATGTAGGCCATGCCGACTCTGTCGCGAACGACGAGCACGGGACCTAGTTGGACTTTTCCGACTAAGCCTCTCCGAGCCCCGTCACTCCAGTCATCAAGGTAAGTACTATCAAACCCCCTCTATTTCATTACAATCATTTCATACATCCATACATGCATTTCATTCCATATGCCTGTGCCTCTTGGACGATTCGGGGCCTGAATCGCCTGGGGGCTTGGGAACTAAGCATCGCACGTGTAGCGAAATGCACCAGAAGGCTCCATGTTGCACCACAAAGCGGCGCTTGCCTCATTCGACATGAGCAAACAATAGAGCTAGGGGAGAAAACCATAGATGAGCACTATGTGGGCTTCGCCTGGTCTGGCAAACTAGGTCATCTCAACCTTCTCGTTTGATCCTGAACCTCTTGCCAAGCTCATAGAATCTCCATCGAGGGGAGGCCATTAGGCCACCCGGGTCGCTCTCCGGAATGACCTAGGCATCTGCCAGGTTGTAGGTAAAGGAGCAGTGGAATGCCACAAGAGGACTATACCAACCCCATCACGAATGATGGACCTAGATTCTGCTCGATCCCACCCGTTAGCGAGCTCACCGAGCTAGTCTTTGAGCTCGAGCGATCAGGACAAGCGATGAAACTCAACCCCTCCGGTTGTGAGGAACCAGATGGGGTAGCACAAAACAACTCACATCGACCCCCACGAAGGCCCGACAAGGCTCGGGGGCTCAAATGCCAAAAACCTTGGGACCGTGACTCCGAACTCGTGTCGACAGGATCCATGACATTCGGCTATGGCTTGGGACCGCGACTCCAAACTCACGTAACAACTTCACTTCTGACTACAAAAAAAATCCAGGGACCACGACTCTGAACTCGCATAACAGCTTCACTTCCGACAAAAAATCCAGGGACCATGACTCTAAACTCGCGTAATAGCTTCACTCCAGACAAAAACCCTAGGACCACGACCCTGAACTCGCGTCGATAGGATCTACAACATTCGGCTACGGCCTAGGACTGCGACTCTGAACTCACATAACGGCTTCACTTCTAATTGCACTCCAAGAAACCCTAGCCAGGGACCACAACTCTAAACTCACGTAAAAACTAACTGAACTAACTACCTCGGCTGCCTAGGCCGCACCAACATCAGGACCCATGGGCTCTGTCTTGTTCATCTCCGGAACTAACCATTTCAAAACCACGGCGCGCACCAACACCAGGATCAGTAAGTTCTATTTCAATCCAATCTTCGAGCCGAAAAACGCCTCAACTACACAACATCACATTGGTTGAGAAAATTCCATCTTAGACTAAAAACACGCACACACGCCTGCTAAAAAGAAAACGCCCCAGACGGTTTCGCCTGAACCACCCAGGGGCTTGGGGGCTACACCCACGGGTGCACTCGCGTGCACCCGTCGACAAGACAAAAATTCCTTGGATGATTCTACCCGAATCGCCCGAGGGCTCGGGGGCTCCTGTCGGGTCCATAAACCTAGGGTCCCTCAGAGATCGGCTTCTGTGCCAAGGCTCAACCCAAAAGTCTAAAAACAACAGGGCAAAGGGGTGGTCCAGCAACCGACCGAAAGGCCAGGCCCAAGAAGAGCAATGCCCGCTCATTGGCTACTTCGGCCCACCTATTCGACCGGATCGCTCGATTCAGGCTCCAGCCAGCCTCCAATTGGAAGTCTTGCCCCCAGCTCTACTTCTGACTTTGACCCCATGACCGGGGCTCATGGGAACCCTGCTCACCGCTCTTCTCTGACCGGCGCACTCAGAGCCGACTGGAGCCATCTGACCGGGGGCACCCCGTTCGGTAGGAACTAGAAGACGTGCGGAGAAAGGCAAGGCAAGGCTAACAAGTCAAAACCACTATACCAGGGACCATACCCTGCATGAAATAGTACTCTATAGCCACCATGACACAAATAGTATTGTAGGTGCCGACATCTCCCCCTACAGTATTGTAGGGGCCACTAAAACTCCCATACGATAGGCCCCCACGTGTCTCTGGACATCGATCACGGTATGGGCACCAAGATTTGGCGTACCGGGTGAACATAGCGCGACTCCTCGCATGACACTAAGCATCAAATAGTATTTGTAGGTACCGGCATCCATCCTTCCTGAAGAAGATAGCATGACCTCCTGTGCGCATCTGACATTCTACAGCGACATCAACAGTGTTGGGAGCGCCTACCATTATCCAATCCTCATCAGCGTGGGCAGCAAGGCTTAAAGACATCCGTACCCTCTTCCTCTCACCTGTAGAGCCATCCCCTTCATCTATAAAAGGGGATGCGCTCCCTCCAACAAGGGGACAGAAAAAGGAGGCCAGAGTTCCTTAGATCGACATCGACACCTCACAACCGTAGAACCACCAAGTTCCGACCGCAAGCACACGCTCGAACACCTAGCTCGTAGTGAAGTTTCGGTCACTCTCGGCCCTTCCGATCGGAGCTGACTGGACCTCTTTTACACCCCATCTTTCTCCCTCTTGTTTGTAACCCCGTCGCAAACTTCGAGCACCTGGGCTCAGGAATAAATTCACCAACCAACCCCGACTAGACGTACGACACGTTGCCTGAACCAGTATAAATCCTATGTCATTGAGTGCTAGGCCACCTTTGATCACAACGTACAACAAAACTACAAATATCCATTAGTTGTTCACTTTCTGCACCGATAGGTCTTGTTGATGGAAAGCCGATGAACAAGATGTTAGTGGACGGAGGTGCTTCTATCAATCTTATGCCTTACACCACTTTTCATAAACTTGGCAAATGACCAGGAGATCTAATGGAGACTAACATGATGCTTAAGGATTTTGGAGGTAATGCATCTAAGACCTGGCAATAAATGTCGAACTAACAATTGGAAGTAAGACTCTACTCAGCACATTCTTCGTCATTGATGGAAAAGGGTCGTACAGTTTGCTCCTTGGTCATGATTGGATTCATGCGAACTATTGTGTAACATCAACAATGCATCAATGTTTGATTCAATGGCATGGGGATGATGTTGAGGTGGTTCACGCTGATGAATCTGTTAGCATCGCAACAGCCGATCTAGTCTTCTAGGAACTAGGAGACTTCAAATGATTTTCTAGCAAGTTATGGGAAGGAGGCTTCATTAAGATCAGCAATGAAAGCCAACAGCCGATGCAAGCAATCGGCTCTGAGAGTTTGTTTTAGTAGAAAAGTCATGGCTTCACATCGGCTATTGGATTGAAGGAAAAATAAGCATTGAGTCCTGGAGATGGGTTTAGGCCGACATATGTCAATGCTGAGTCAAATTGTAAGTGCGATTCAGAGTTAATGGATTTCTTAAAGAAGTCCTATTTTGCTTAATAGGATGCTTGACCTAGGTCGATTAATCATTTGACCTTTGATATGAAAAGTTCTACGGGACATTATCCTAACATCTAGTCAACATTTGATAGCTGATTTGCTCTCGGCTCTAATAGCCGGTACTAGGAGGGTATCACCTCTAGTTCAAAAAATGAAAATCTTCAAAGACAATAAAAACCGATACGATATGTGTCACCTATAGAGCAAAAACAAAAAAACAAAACCAGTCATACACAAGGGCATTGCACTGAGGCGCATTCATGAAAGAGGAATCTTTGTTCATTGGTTCCCCCTAAGTATAATCTAGTCGAAGACTTTGTTCACCACATCCTGCGTAGATGTGATGTCCACGATGGCCTCCGCCGCTATGATGAATTCTTCTATCAAGTCCTCATGTCCCTCATGGCCATCGCCAACCGGGAAGCCAACCTCCATGGCATGGAGGTCATGCCCAATCTGGACCTGCGCCATAGTTAGCGCCACCGATGCGCCATGGCGAACACCGTGGAGGGCAATCTCCTAAACGCAGGTCAAGATGTCTTGGAGACGAGCATCAATGAAGGAACCCCAAGCATTGACGGCATCCGTGGCCACGTTCGCCACTAGTTGGAGAGACTCCAACTGCACCATTTGGGCTGGCAATTATAGAAGACTATCAAGACAAAGGTAGCGGAAACTAGAATAGAAGCACTCATGGAACTCATCTTACCTGCCACCATGGCATCAGACTTAGCCAGTCGCGCTTGAATGGCGCTGGCCTCCTCCTCAGCCGCATTAAGGGCTACTTGAAAGACCCCTGGACAAATCTCAAGCTGGCTGTTGTTTCAAATTGCCTTGAAATAGCGGTCCTCGGCCGTCCTCCATTCTTGCAAGAAGCGCCTAGCATCATCGCCATTATATGAGTTGGAAGAATCCGACGACAAAGCCAGCGTGGAAGATGCAACATCAGTGGGTTTAGCGGTCCTAGGGAAAAGACGAAGGCTATCATTCACAATGAACCTATAGGCGAGTCAGAATAGATCATCATCATGAACAGAGGTTGCCATTCTCACCTCATGCATCGGAGACGCTGGTTCATTGGCTTGTCCTCTTCTAGGATGTCCTTCGCCGTGCGCTTGCCTCGGTTGTCCTCACCGGCCATGAGAGATGATTGGATCTACGAAAGGAAGGAAGAAAACAACTACATGGTTTTGGTAGGTGGAAGAGAGCAAAAGAACAATTGTGGATGGATATGTGTTTGAGGCTGAAGCCCTCGGATGCTATTTGAAGACACAAAGCGAAGAGGCGGATGTCTTGGAATGCACAAAAGGCAACCATAGTTAATAGAAGGCAAAACGCCACTTCACCAATGCCAAAGATAATACGGTGCCAGATGACTAAGGATAGAAGATCGAAGGGTTCTCTTAATAAAGGCCGTGTTTTCAGACCTAGATAGGATTAAAACCAAGAGTCTGGAATCAGCTATTTTCAAAATCAGCTCTTTAGCCGAAACAAAGGTGATCAATCGACTGTGACAATCCTTTAGCCTCATGCCTATTTGAGTTCCCCTTGGCCAAAAGAATTTCATGATCAAAAGACTCCCCTAAAGCCTGTGTCACCTTCAGGACCTGATCATTAAAAATGGAGAAGAGAGACAAGACTCTGGAGAGGGCTAGGGATGAATTACCCTTGATGACCAGGAGCAAAAGAACTGATAGAGTCGCCTTATGAACTCGTGTATAGCCATAATAAAGTCCCTCCTTGGGAAGTTCAAATTGGATTGAGGCGTGTTATGTTGCAGAGCGATTTATCAGCCGAAGTCTACAAGAATGTGGTGATGAATGACTTAGAAGACTTGAGTTGCCTTCGGCTGCATGCTCTTGAAAAGCATTGAAGCCCATGAACCGAGGATTGCAGAATATTATAGTTAAAAGGTCAAGAATGAGCAATTCTCTAAGAGAGATTTGGTCTAGAAAGTAAAATTGCTAATCAGGTCAAAGGACAGCAAATCCAGCAAAGTGGTCACCTAATTGGGAAGGACCTTATCGGATCAAGCGTTGTGCACCTGGTAATACTTATATTTTGGAAACATTGAGAAGAGAAGAAGAATTCGGCAGAACAATCAAATGGGGGATATTTGAAGGAATATTACCCTAATGTTTGGATTATTACTTGACAACCAATTTGCTCGGTTGTCAGCTCTAATAGCCGATACCAAAAGGGTATCGCTTCTGGTGCGATGATAAACCCAGAGGGGCAAAAGCTTGTACAATATGTATCGCTCTTAGGAGCAAAGCAAACATGGACAAAGTGATGCATATTGTATGATGTGCAAAACAAAAGGAAAAATCACTTAAGATGGAGAAATTGTTTGCTAATATCACCTATTACAAACTATAGGCTGGAAAACACTTTGGCTACTATATCATCGGCCTAAGAGATAAAGGCTATGGAGTTAGCAGCACTGAAGAAATCCTCAATCAGGCGTTCATAATACCCAGGGTGCGCCGCGGCTGGAA
Organism: Miscanthus floridulus; assembly: GCF_019320115.1. Lineage (NCBI taxonomy): Eukaryota > Viridiplantae > Streptophyta > Magnoliopsida > Poales > Poaceae > Miscanthus > Miscanthus floridulus. The sequence continues at coordinate 81,503,919 of NC_089588.1, forward strand.
AACCATGGGGAAGGAATCGAAGCTCGTGGCCAAAATGGACTTGCATAGAAGCCAACACCATGGTGGCACCATGGCGAACACCGTGCAAAGAGACCTCCCTGACACAGTTTGGGATGTCGTGCAGGCGAACCACCGAAAATGGCACCTCTAGCATTGATGAATCCCGCCACGTGCTCCGCAGCCAATTGGAGGCTCTCCAGTTGGGCAGACAGATCTAAAAAGATTCAAAGGGGACATGATTAGAGTCTTGAAGATGAAATTGAAAAGAAGCAAAGGTTATGACAGATATCTCACCCGTAATTCTGGCCTCAGCCTTGGCCAACCTATCCTCCACTGAATCAACTTCGAGAGGTGATCGACATTGAACCATGGCCAGGGTCGATTCTACGAGGGAGAGACATTCAGTGAGACTCTGGCCATGCCAATCAATGGAGGCAAGTAGATCATCGTTGTCAATCCGCCTCCTTTGATAACAAGGGAGCTGGCAATGAGTTGTTAACGAAGAGGACCCTAAAGGTTAAACGGAGTCGGTACTATCCCCCGAGAGAGTGGGGGCACCACGAGTTGTACCCTCCTGATGATGAAGGCATTGACGCGATGATGCGGGTCCATTGAGGGCCTCCTCAGTAAACTTCTTGCTGTTCTCCATGATCTCAAACCTACGAAAGAGTAGGAAATACACTAAGAACACGGAAGGTTTGAGGTGAAGCGATTTGTTTTTCGATCCCCAGCCATGGCCCATATATATAGCCCGAGAAGGCAAAGAGATAGATTTCGCCAGGGATGTGAAATTCAAATCAGATATGGAAATGGATCGATGCTCTAGGAATTCAGGGAAAGGATAATGAAGAGATAACAGATTCGGGCTCATTGCTTCCCCAAGTTGCAGAATATTGCAGATGGATACAAAAGATTTACATTGACTAGCAATCAGCCCACCAAGGTTTCTTTGGATTGAAGGGAGTTTGAATCCCAATAGGGTCGAAAGTCATCATAAACCAAGTCACATCGATCCGCTAATAAAATTATAATAGAGAAGGAAAAAAACCGCCTGCCTAATAGATGCCCAGTTGATTTCTCGGTGACTAGGAAACCGCTGGAAAGAAGCTTGTGGCTTTCCCAGAATGAGCAAACAAGGGGAAGGTGTCCACACATTTTAGCCCTTGCAAACACTAGAATAGCTCTGCGAGCATGGAGAGAAGACCTAGGCGATATCACAAGGATTCTTCTAACCATAGTAGCTGATTCTCTTGCTCGACAAGGTGCTAAGATGGGAGACACAATCACCCTATGCACAAGAATTCTTCTAACCGCTCAAGATCTTCATGGCAAAAAGATACACCATGGAGGGTCCGGCAGAGTCACAAACACTCGAGAGGGCATATAGAAGAGAAACATGGCTGAATTGTTGAAGTGCTCTCGCCAGGGTCGGATAGACATTTTATAGCTGGCATGGAAGGATTGATCCAAGTGCCCGTGAAGTAATGATGCTCTCGCAAAAGTTTTGAAGCATTGACTCATGAGCTGACATAGGTGGCGATTAACAGTAGACCCTAGATCAAGATTCTTGACCCGTGACTATAGACCTATCGGGGGCACAGACATGATAATTTTGGAATAAAATTACTTTTATCCTAAAATTGGGGGGGCATGTGTTTACACCAAAATTTGGAAGAAGAGTCATAGGGACTCGAAAGCTCCCAAGATCATGTCATCAAAGGATCAATTGCATGCAGATCGGAATCAGCTGATTCAGATGCAAAACTGGAATCGACTTTCTTCACATAGTGCCAGCGGATAACGACAAAGGCTATGATCGGCGTTAGGATGAGGCATGTTGGACTCTACAAAAAGGGAAAGATTAGAGTCTAAGTTATCTTAAATTAGGAATGTTTTCTATAGGGTCAAAAATTGTGATGAGTCGTTCTTAGACAAGAGTCATGCGCAGGTCCCGGGTATAAATATCAAACCCCGACTATTGTAAAGGACACACAATCAATCAAATACCAGTTATTTACTTTTTTTGGCTCCGGCCATCCCTTAGGAGTAGGAGTAGAGTAGATCTCGATGAGTTCTTCATCAAGTATGGCTACATCGATCTGATCGACCTACACTGCTTGTCTGTAAGTACCGTCATGGCTTGTACCTCTGTTCATACGGCTGCATCGATCCAGTTGACCTCCACTGCGACTCTGGTATAAGTTAGTTATCGACTCTTGTCTAGTTCAAGTATGGCTGCATCGATCCGGTCGACCTCCACTGCTCGAACTAGATTAAGGTCAAGTTATCAGCTCTATCTAAGGGTGGTGTTCCTTTGGATAGATTCATTAAGTTATCGATATTGCTTATTGCTTCCATTATCTATTTAATTATAGCAATATCACTTCACCTGATTGGGATTGATCTAGATCGGCCTTATATCCTTTTTAACCCATCGTTTGTTAATCTAAACTGATCTAATCTGCACTTTAAACGATGAGTTATGTTTTATCGGCTGTTTTACATCAATCTTGATCGTGCATAGCGTGCGGTTAAGGCATGTTTAATCTTGAGTAGATCTATTGGCTAGCAAAAACCATTCCATGGCTCGTTATCATGGCCTGTGTGATTCTGCCTCACACCCCACTGTTAGCACCATGGAGTGGGGATCGTTATTTGGTAGATCTATTCCTGAGAAGGCATGACCTTAACTGTGAGCTATGCCTGAATCGACTGTTTTAGCCGATATTGAGCGCTTTCACGAACAATTCGCATCACAAGATCATTGAAGCAGTGATAGGTTGAAAGATGTGTTAGCCCCATGATCTTATTATTGTATTACGACCTGCATGATTCTGCCTCATGCCCCACTGATATTAGTAATAAGTTAGGGTCATTGAGTCTATTGTTGTTTCTACGGCCTGCATGATTCTGCCTCATGCCCCACTAGTCAGAGCGATATATGAGATCTAATATGTTCATTAGATTTATTTCTATTAAATGGTTGAATGATGATGAACTGTTTCTTTCATAAGAAGACGTTTGGTTACTTGCAATCATTGCTTAGCATGAACTAATTATTGTTGATATCTTTTTGCCAGTGACTAATAGTTGCCTAAACAATGATATTCATCTAGAGTGATAACCGATTCTTCTTACACAACCCCATGAGCTTTTATCGATTTATTGTTATGAATATGCTGGAATCGACTATTTAGTCGATCTCCTTTCATATCGGCTCTCAGAGCCGCACATTCAGGACTGTCTGGCAACACCCGCACGTTCCACCCTTAATTACTGATAAACTTTCTCTCGTTGTCAATTGTAGGGTCAAATTGACTAGCACGTCTCGGGAGGAGTGCGCAGGATTGACCATCCCTGCGCTGAAGCTAGGTGGATCCTTAGCTCCATCGAGCGGACCCTTTTGGCTTGCTCGTGTGTCCTTGGAACGGGATGAAATTCTATGTCGACACTAGTACATAGGAACAACATTCGATATCCACTCTGCATATCGGCACGGTCGGATAAATTTCGCTTCTAGTAATCTTTCAGTCTCCTTTTTGATATCATCAAGAACATTTGGGTTAAATCTCCTTAGAGCTTGTTTAAACGGTTGATATCTAGGTTTGATTGGCAATCAATGTTCAACAATTGATCGATCTAGACCAGGCATCTCAAAGTATTCCCAAACAAAACAATCTCTAAATTCTTTCAATAAATCCACCAACTCTTGCTTATACTCAGGATCCAACTTAGCACTCACATGTGTCGGCCTAGGCCTATCTCTAGAACCAATATCTATCTCCTCTAATTCATCGGCCGATATGAAGCCATGCCCTAGTTTACCATCTATACCATCTATTGGATTATCCATTAAAACAGACTCTCAGAGCCAATTGCTTGGATCAGCTGTTGGCCTTCAACATTTATTTTAATGAAGCCTCCTTAACATAGCTTGCCAGATAAACATTCAAAGTCTTCTAGTTCCCAATACATTGGATCAGCTATTGCTATGCTCATAGAATCATCAGCATGAACCAGCTCAACATCATCTCCATGCCACTGAATCAAGCATTGATGCATAGTCGATGGTACACAACAATTTGCATGAATCCAATCACAACCAAGGAGTAAACTGTATGAACCTTTTACATCAATGACGAGGAATGTGGTGAGCAAAGTCTTCCTTCCGATTGTCAGTTCGACATTTATTGCCCCCTGGTCTTGGATGCATTACCCCCAAAATCCTTGAGCATCATGTCAGTCTCAATCAAATCTCTTGGTCCCTTGCCAAGCTTGTGAAAAGTAGTATAAGGCATAAGATTAATAGAAGCACCTCCATCCACCAACATTTTGCTCATTGGCTTCCCATCAATGAAACCTTTTACATATAAAGCGTTTAAGTGTCGATGCTTGACTGACTTATCGAATATAGCTTGCTGTATAACTATCAACTTGGCAACTATCTCCTCATACTCCAATTAATCAAACTCTGAATAGACTTCTTGGTCTACTGGAGCTCTAAATTCTGACAGCAATAGAAAAAGCCATTTGAATATTAGCCGATGGTTGGCCCCTATTGGCTATTTGTTTAGCACACCACACTTGAGGTCTACCAGATGCCTGAGCTTGTTCTAGCTCTCTGTTCCTTAGGCATTGTTCCCTTCTTTTCTGGATTCTTGTCAAACCTCTTGGACACCAATGCTCTCCCTACCAAACATACTCTTCCTCATTACCCTCTTCTTCATAATCAGCCCAGTTTTGATCAACAACTCGCTTCCTGAGCCTATCATGAACACTTCTATTTTTTAAGCGCTGATCGATATTATTATGATGAAACTAAGCATGGATAGACTGGCAGTTGGCTTGAGATTGTCTAAACTCCCAATATTGCTCACTGCACTCTGGGCAATTATTTCTAGTAGGCAATTTCAAACCTTCATTCCAATAATGTCTGAAGAAAGGACAATTCCAATTTAATTCAGCTTGCTTTATTTCATACCTCTCTTTTTCCTATTGACGTTGGTATTCTTTCTCTTCTAACCAATGTTGATAATCCTTTTTCTTCTATCATTGCCATTTATTCAACAAAATTTGAGATGTGACACACAGCCTTATCGCCCCGTTCCTTGACGTCTCTCCCTACTCATATTGGCTCTTCTGTTGGTCGTGGCGCCTTTTAATCTCTCTGTATTCATTAGCCAATATTTGCATCTTTGGGTCGACTGTTCTGGTTTCTTTGGCCCTAGTTGATGTTAGGCCTTTAGTTTTCCCTTTGAGCAACTTAGCATCAACCATGTTCTGATCTCTTGGGAAATGATTATCATCAACTTTCATCTTTCGAGGTGTATCAAATTTAAGCTTCCCTTGCTAAATAGCCCTCTGTATATGTTGCTAGAAAATGCTGCACTCATTAGTAGAATGAGAAGTAGCGCTATGAAATTTGCAGAACTTCTTATTCTTCAACTGATCGGGAGGTAACATAACATGATTGGCGGGCTGTCCTCTCTCAAGCAAGAAATCAAAGAGCTTGTCCGATTTTATGACGTCGAAATCATAGCTCTCTTCGACCCCTTTTCCCCAAGGATTTGACACCATCACTGTCTTCTTACCCCAATTCCATTCGGCCGTAGCAACCTCTTCGTCTTCATCATCCTCATCACCATCATCAATTGAATATGGATTATAGGCTTCAACAATTGTGGCACTCTTCTGGAATCAGGTGTCTCTATGCATATTCTGGAATTGGCTATTGAGTGTTGCCACTCATTGAGCCGACTGACCTAAATTGTCAAACTCTTGCCCAAGCAGCTTCTCCCTCCACATTGGCAACATTCCTTGAACGGCCAAAGTAGCTAGCTGATCATCAGTTAGATTTAATGAGAAGCACAAATTTCTAGTCTCTCGGAACCTCTAAAGGAACTCGGCACCTGATTCATTAGTTCTTTGCCTTATGGTCATCAAATCAGTGATTTTCTTCTCTCCTATCCTAGTATAGAAATATGTATGAAACTTCTTCTCTAGGTCAGTCCAATTGGCAATGGAATTAACTGGCAACGATGAAAACCAAGTGAAGGATGGTCCTAATAGGGACAAGGAGAAGAAACGAACTCGATGAGCCTCTTCAATGGATGCTTTGCCCAACTATGTAAGATACCGGCTGACATGTTCTATTGTACTTGTGCCATCTTGACCAGTGAACTTAGCAAATTCTAGGAGCATGTAATTTGTAGGAAGAGCGACCAAATCATACCACTCTAGATATGGACGTTTTTATGAAAAGGTTTGCCCTTTTGGTTTTAAACCGAACTGATTTTTCATCATCTCGATCACTCTGAGCAACAACTCATCAGCATTTGAATCTACACTTTTCTGTAACTGCTGACCCATCTGTGGATTAAAATTTTGGGTACCTTGATACCATGGATTTGGAATCATATGAAGGGTATTATAATTTGTGCCACAATGATATCCTTATGGAATCTCTATCTGTTGGGTCCTTTGCTGGTTTGCTGCTTGAAGTCTCTAGTTGTAAATGATAGGATCTATATCTATATGAATCCTTTGAACTAAAGGTGCTATTTTTTGAGCCAACGATGGTATTTGGGCCGACGTACCAAAACCGACCATTTGATTCTGAACTTGCCCCGTCGGCTGTTGCACATACTGCACTGATGATCCAAGATTGTTTTGTATTTGATTAGTAGTGGTGCCTTGAACCTGCTTAGATGAGCTTTGAACTGCCTAGACATCATCATTATCAGTTAGTGCTACTTCTTAATAGCTAGTACCGGCTTGATTAGTCCCCTAAGTTGATAGATGTGGAATGCTGTAATAAGCTAGTACAGCCTGATCAATTGGACATCTATGAAACATCTCTTTCATAGTATTGTGGAATGTGTTAAAGAAAGCTATATATGGTTCAACATGGCATCAAGAGCATATTTGTTTATAGCATCTACGAAGGAACGTCTACCATCAGCTTCGCCTATATCTGACTGCCCATGCATCAAAACTCTTGGTAGTGGATATTTCTAAACAACTTTATTGTCACGTTCTTGTGTAGGACAACAAACATTTGTTCTGAAATTCTTCCATAGATTTACTGATAACATCTTTATCCTCATCAGGTAGGTCTTCATAAGGCACCATAAGAATGTCCTTGTTGTGAGTTGTCATGACAATTGTGGGGTCCCACCGAGCATGCTAGAACACATGTCAGCACAAAAACATGGTAGCCACACTGGGTGGACACGCAACAAGCCAAAATGATCTAGAGATCTGCCTGGCTTCAATGCAAGAGCAGTCGATCCTATGAATTCCCAAGGACGTGCTAGTCAATTTGACATGCAATTGACAAGGAGAGAAAGTTCATCAATAATTTAAGGTGGAACATGTCGGTTTTGCCTAGACAGTTCTAAGTGTGCCGCTTTGGGGGCGGCTAGACAGGAAAATCGACTAAATAGCCGATACGAGAAGAAATCGACTGTTAAGGATTGAAAAAGCTCATGGGTCACGATTGATTTTATAGTAACAAATACAATGTACCTAGTTTTAATGATCCTTTCAATTAAGCTATGAATATGTATGTGTCGAAGATACATCACTGGCTAGATCAGATTTAATTGAATATATGGTATAAAGCCAATGAATTCGATAAAAAAGGGACATACCACGCAAACAAAGATGTTTCTCAGCTGAACAAATGGGCAAGAGACCTCCCTTGGATGAATAGAGGAAGTATTTATACCCCATCATTCAAAATGAACCATTAGGAGGTTGAGTCAGCACACTGCGGGGTGACTAGACGCTCCAGTCAATGTGACCAAATGCTCCGATCAATTATCCCCACCACAGAGCCATTAAGTTGTGGCCTGACTCTGACCTGTATCTGGTTAGCACTGAACGGGCGCGTCCAATTATGAAAACTGCTCTCTGGAACCTTACTGATGTTCACCGAATGCTGGCACCCAGAGTCTGGTCACTTCGCTATTCAGCGTTCGGTCAGTAACCGGATCCTGACCAGCATCCGATCAACACTGACCGGACACGTCCGATGAGGAATCTCCCTCTTTGGAACCTCTCTGGAATTGACCAGACTCTGGCACCCAACTTTCAGTCGCAACCAGATGGCTCCAGTTGATCAAATGAACTGACCAGACTCACCCTTTAGCATCCGGTCACAACCATACCTGCATCCTGTCAGTCATTTGACCCTCCATTCACTTGCAACTCAAAATCATATGTGAATGAAGTTTGCTTTAATTGATCTTAGGGCTACTCCTGAGCTACCTAGTGCTAGATTTAACAAGTGTGCACCACACCTAACCCACTAGACTCACCTAGGTCAAGCTACTAGTTCATGCCCCGATCAAAGAAGTTAGACAAGCTTATATGACCCAAGCCAACATGGTGTACTCAATAGATATGAAATAAGCATGAGTACAAGAAATAAAGTTCATTTGAATCAGAGTAAAGCGTAGAAGCTAAGCAAATGAGCATAACCAATTAACATGATATATATATAAATCAAAATAGAGAGCACACATGTCACATATCACATAAGTATCACACTCATACGTATATAGTTCAATGCATGAAAGTAAACATGAATGCATAATAATGTATCACACATAAAAAGCCAAAAGTAATAAATCATAAGCTCCCCCTAGATATATCGCTCCCCCTAGATCTAACATACTCAATCCCTCTCCCCCTTTGGTGTCAAGCACCAAAACTAAGGGTCGGTCGGTGGGGTAGGAGCAGATGAGTCTAGCACTGAGGTGTGGTGAGTGATCTAAAATTGTGTAGCATCATCCTCTGATCCAGAGCTCTGAGCTATTTGACCCTCTGTCGCTAGAAGTGAAGCTAAAGTGGTTTCGATCTACTCTGGAACTGGCGCGACCTATGAATCTATAGGTATCACTGAAGCAGGTGGCTCTGATGATGCAACAGATGAAGGGAGGTTCTCTATAGTCCTAGTAAAAGGAGCAACTATGGAAGAAGCAGGGACACATAGCTCTAGCGGTGTAGGCTGCCCTGTCAACTCACTGAATGTCGCACCAAGACTCCTGGATACTGGGGTGTCAGTCACAAGCACTGAGGAGCTCTAAGCCGGTGTGAAACCCATAACAATCGGTGTGAAGTGAGAACCATGGGATGTCACTAGAGAAGTAAACCACTAGGACACCTGCTCTATCGATGAAGCAAACTGTGTAGCTGGCTATCCCTGACTCTAAAGCTCACTAGGCTATAAAACTAGAGTCATTGAAGTGGTGGCAGTCTAGCCAAGCTGAGGTGTAGACGGTGGCAGAGCAACCCCAATAGTAGTGACAACATGCTGCATAAATCCAAGTAACTACTGCTGTATCAGTAGCTGCTACTACTGCATGGCCTACTGCTGCTACTATATGGTCTGCTGCTATCTCTAGAACTCATCATGTCTAGCCTGAACCTATGCTAGTGCAGCTATGGTCTCCTAGGCCTAGCATGCCTGATCCTACCTCATCCACTCAAGAATAGCAAGAAGAGCGAGGTCTATCTATGGTGGCTCGAGTGGAGCTGAGCTAGAGCCACCAGCCTCACTATCATGTCATCGAGGAGGCATATGAGGGATAGCCTGATAATCATCATCAGAACTATCACTGGGGTCGCTCTCGACCATACCCTCCTACTGAGCATCTAGCTACTCCTCCTCTATCGCTGCAATACCCCAGATAATCTCATCCTACTGGGCTGTAGTCTTTGGCACCTTTGGGCAATGGCACGGCTGACTAGGTGTCCTCGCTGTACTATGGTAGAACATCTGAGTCATGTTGTATGGTGGAAACTCTATAGTAGCTCCTATGTACTCAGCCATCATCTCTAGGGACTTCACTGTAACTGCCTTGCGAATCAAGAATATGACCCAGTGAGCATAAGGCAGCTGTCTGTGACCTCTAAACCCCTCTACAAGAGTGTCCTCCATCTCTGATAGTATGACATCCCAAATATAAAAAACTATCTGTTGAATCAAAGAGTTCACTAGCCACAGCTGGATGTGAGTCAATCCCTCGTGATAACCCATCCTCAGGAGCAAAGTCCTCCTCATGATAGCATCAAGCTGTCTAGCTATAGGAGTAAGATCTCTAGGTGTCCTGCTCGACCACTCCCCAAAAGGCTCTATGAAGCAAGGTCGGACCAGATCTGTGGGTGGCACAAGACTGCCGTGAGGGAGTCTAGGAGGCTTTGTCTGACCATAGCAAACCTCATGCAGGCGAGTGGGTGACTCTAGAATCCTGAGAATCTCTTTGACCCTAAAGCTAATCAGCCTATAGTTACAGCCTCTGAATGCAAAGTGTATGAATCTGTGCCCTGGGTCAATCCAAAGTGAAGAGTAGAACTCATGAACCCATGATGGAACATAGCGGCTAGTCCATCCAAGAAGGTCTGTCAACCTTGGCAGATAAGATAGATGGGGACGAACCTGCTCTCCTACTGCTGCAATAACTGACTCAATGGAGCAAACTCTCTGAGATCTAAAAGCAACCCCAGTGTTAAGATATGCATGATAGAAATCCTCCTAAAGTGGTGTATACAATCCCTCTGAAGCATGCTCATCCCGCCTCGCCAAAAACTAGCCATCGAACTGCATGAACCTGAGCTATTGCACCTGCTTGGCTGTAGCTGCCCTCCGGTCAAGGTGAGTCACTAGAGATGGACCTTGTGGTCTAGGAGGTGGACAAGAGCCCCTCCTCTGTGTCTTAGGCCTCGGGGTCACCTAAGCACGAGTACAACCAGAGCATCATAACTGTGGCTGAGGTGCCTGCTCTGTCTCCTCGGTCTGCTCTGCCTCCTAAGTCTGGTCTGTCTACTGGGTACCCTCTAACTACTCTACTGGCTGTGCCTGCTGCTAAATAGTCTCCCCCTGAGGCTAACTCTCATCTATAGCAACACGCCATCCTCCAAGCATGACAGTCCCAGCTAGACTACCATAAAGGCTCTCAACCCTCTCGATGGCTGCCCTCTGAGCTAGAGAAAGTTGATCTAAAATACTGACACCACTCTGAGCTCCTCCTCTCTCTACATGCTCTGTGGCGGCTACAACTGCTGCTGCTCTGTCAATATCAGCATCTACAAACTTTTGCTTCTTCCTCGTCATCTTCTTTGCCTTGCCTTTCACCTCAGTAGACAGGCGAAGTAGAGGCCTCAGATCCTCATCACCTAGACCACCTCCGGCATTCTTGACACATGCCATTGCTAAAGCTGAAATGAACTGCTGTCATGGACAAGAATCAACTATCAACTGACACTTTCTAGGCTTGGCCTCAATCAGTACTTGTGGGCTTGCCCCGAGTTCACTGACAAGTGCCAAAGCAACCTCAAAAACACTGACTCGCTGCATGATAGAATAGATCGGATATATGAATAATTACAATATACATCTAGAGATACAAAACCCTAAGAAGCAAGTAGTAGATACGAAATTAGAAGTGAGGGCTTGCTACCTGATGAACTTGCGAAACGATGACCAAAAAGCAGAGGAACGAATCACGAGGAACCACTAGGTCGGTGATGGCTAGGGTTAGGGTTCGGTGATGTGTGGATGAGTGTGACGACGCGACGATGGAGCACGACGGTGGTGGAGCTGGTGGCGCTAGTAGGCGACACAGGCCAGTGGTGCTGGCTGGCGAGCGTGTCGGAGCAGGGCGGCTCGATCGAGCGAGGTGGTGTTGCTGTAGTTATATGGTGGCCCCCATGTGATGGATAAGGAAAGGGGAAAGAGTTCTGGATCCTTAGGTTTTCTATTGACCGGACGCTCTGGTAGCAACGACCGGACGCTGTCACCCAGAGTCTAATCGACTACAGAGAGATCCAAATCCCCTCAAGTCACGACCGGACGTAGGATCACCATCTGACTGGATGCAGGAAGATCACTATTCCAGCGTCCAATCACTCCTTTGAGCTTCTATTCACCTCCTATGGACTGACCGGACGCTGGACTCCAGAGTCTGGTGCAGCGTCCGGTTGCCCTTTTTCAGCAAGTCTTCAATGTTCCTTCGCGCTTCCTATTCTCAATCAAGTCCCCAACTTCAATAAGACCCAAATAAACACCAATTAGGACTGATGTGAGTGACCTCTCTCAAACCCTCAAATTTTTCAAAGTATTTTGCCTTAGGCTATAATTCTTTTTAAGAAAATAGGCAATAAAAGGGTAATTGAAAGGAAATGACAAAACAACACTCATGCATATGCAATGCATTACTTGAAATTAATTCTAGTTGCTTGCCAAGTTTGATCCAAGGTTAAGCTTTTTCACATGCTTTTCGGCGGTTATCTTAACCATGTTAGACAAGCCCTAAATGCATTACCAAAAATTAAACATGTTGTATATTACAATGCAATGCAAGGGACAAATCAAGCTCATTTTCTAGTGAAGTTACTAAAATCAAGCACATTGAGCTCATCCCTCAACTGACAAAATGTAGCCTCATGTAGCGGTTTAGTCAAGATATCTGCCAATTAATCCTCGGTCCTTACACCTTCTAGTGATATATCATTTTTTAGCAACATGATCTCTAAGAAAGTGATGGCGGATATCTATGTGCTTGGTGCGAGAATATTGAACCAGATTATTAGCAAGCTTTACCGCACTCTCATTGTCACATAAAAGAGGTACCTTTTATAGAACTACACCATAGTCTAGCAAAGTTTGCTTCATGTAAAGTATTTGTGCACAACAAGCACCCGCAGCAATGTATTCCGCTTCGGCGGTGGACAAAGTCACACTATTTTGCTTCTTGGAGGATCAAGACACAAGTGATCTACCAAGCAAATGGCACCCTCCGGATGTGCTTTTCCTATCAACTTTGCAACCAGCATAATTCGAATCAGAATAGCCAACTAATTCAAATCTAGCTCCTTTGGGATACCAAATGCCAATGCTTGGTGTGTGCTTAAGGTACCTAAGGATTCTTTTAACGGCAACCAAATGAGCTTCCTTAGGATTAGCTTGAAATCTAGCACACATACACACACTAAACATGATGTCGGGCCTAGATGTGGTTAAATATAATAAGCTACCAATCATAGAGCGGTAGAGAGTTTGATCAACCATTTTACCTCCCTCATTTAGGTCCAGATGTCCATTAGATGGCACTGGTGTCTTGATTGGCTTACATTCATCCATATTGAATCTCTTGAGAAGATCCTTGGTATACTTTTCCTTGAGAGATGAGCATCCCTTCTCTCATTTTCTTGACTTGAAAACCAAGAAAGAATGTAAGCTCTCCAATCATAGACATATCGAAATCCTCCGACATCAATTCACCAAACTCTTTGCAATAATCTTCATTTGATGATCCAAAGATGATATCATCAACATATACTTGACAAATGAAGATTTCTCCATCAAGCTTCTTGGTGAATAGTGTGGTGTCGACCTTCCCAATGGTGAAGCCCTTCTCAATGAGGAAATCCTGAAGGCGCTCATACCAAGCTCTTGGGGCTTGCTTAAGCCCATATAGCGCCTTGGACAACCTATAAAGATGATTAGAATATCTAGGGTCTTCAAACCTGGGAGGTTGATCAACATAGACTAGTTCATTTATGAAGCCATTTAAAAATGCACTTTTTACATCCATTTAATATAATTTCATTTCATGATGCGATGCATATTCAAGGAGGATACGAATGGCTTCAAGTCTTGCAACCGATGCAAAGGTCTCTCCAAAATCCAACCCTTCAACTTGAGAGAACCCCTTTGCAACTAGTCTTGCCTTATTCCTTACTACAATGCATTGATCATCTTGCTTGTTGTAGAACATCCACTTTGTTCCAATGACTCTTGCACCTTGTGGTCGCTCTTCAAGAGTCCAAACTTCATTGCGAGTGAAGTTGTTCAACTCTTCATGCATGGCATTTATCCAATCCAAATCTTGAAGAGCTTCTTCTACATTCTTAGGTTCAACACAAGAGACAAAAGAGTGATGTTCAATAAATGAAGCAAGTTTTTGAGATCGAGTCATTACACCCTTTGTAAGGACTTCCTATGATGAGATCTTGTGGATGAGCTTGTAGTAAAGGTGAATTTCTTCTATCAACCATTTGAGGGGGAGGTTGTGGAGCATCAACATCTTATGCTTGTGCCACCATTTGATCATGAGAGACATGAGTATCTTCATTTTCTACTCTTCCATCTTTATCACCATCTTGTGGCACATTTGACGAAGAAGGTGGATCAATCACTTGTACATCATCTTCATCATCTTTAGGCTTGATGTCTCCAACCGGAATGTTCTTCATGGCCTCCCTCAATGGTTCATCACCTACATCATCAAGATTCTCATGTGCTCCTTGGGAGTTGTTAGATTCATCAAATTCCACATCATATGTTTCTTCAACCAAGCCGGTGGCATGATAAAATACTCTATATGTTTTGGACTTTGATGAGTAACCAACAAGAAAGCTAATATCACAACGTCTTTGAAAGTTCCCTAGGTGTTGCCACTTCTTGTAGATGTAGCATTTGCAACCAAACACCTAGAAGAATGAGACATCTGACTTCTTCCCATTGAGCAACTCATAAGGTATCTTGCCAAGAAACTTTTGAAGGAATAGGCGGTTGGATGCATAACTGCGGTGTTGATAGCTTCTGCCCATAGAGCTTCAGGTGTGTTGTACTCATCAAGCATTGTTCTTGCAAGAGTGATAAGTGTCCGGTTGTTTCTCTCAACTACACCATTTTATTGAGGAGTATATGTTGCGGAGACATCATGCTTGATTCCAACTTCATCACAATAAGCATCAATATTTGTATTGTCAAACTCTTTTCCATTATCACTCCTTATCTTCTTGAGCTTCACTTCAAACTCATTTTGTGCTCTCTTGGCAAACTTCTTGAAACATGAAGCAACCTCGGTCTTGTCATGAAGGAAGACCACCCATGTATATCTAGAGTAGTCATCAACAATCACAAGACAATAAAGATTTCCTCCCAAACTCTTATAAGTTGTTGGTCCAAATAAGTCCACATGAAGGAGCTCTAGCACTCTTGTTGTTGACATGAAAGCTTTTATAGGATGAGTGTTTGCAACTTGCTTGCCGGCTTGACAAGCACTACAAAGCTTGTCCTTCTCAAATTTCACATCCTTCAACCCTCTCACCAATTTATTCTTCATAAGCTTCTTGAGTGAGCTCATCCCAACATGAGCAAGTATTCTATGCTAAGCCACCCAAGTGATGTTTTGGTGAATAGGCATGTCTTCAAATTAGCATCATCGGAGGTGAAATCCACTAGATATAGGTTGTTGTATCTAAATCCCTTGAATATAACTTGATCATCATCTTTCTTAGATACAACCACTTCCTTCTCGGTAAACAAGCATTGAAAGCCAAGATCACATAATTGTCCAACGGATAGCAAGTTGAAACTCAAAGAAGCATCATATAGCACATTTGAGATTGAATGATTATTTGATATTGCCAGTTTGCCCAATCCTTTGACTTTGCCCTTTGAATTATCACCAAATGTAATTCTTTCTTGACCATCAACTTCTTCATCTAGTGAGGTGAACATACGAGGATCACTGGTCATATGTTGAGTGCAACCATACACAATGACTTCCACCGGTCTTGTAGTTCACCTACACACAAGAGATCAAGCTTGTTTAGGGACCCAAAATTATTGAGGGCCCTTAACTTTCTCAACAAGTAACTTTGCAACCCAAATTTTCTTAGGCCTATTCTTGTTGGGAGGTTCTAAGAACATGACTTTCATTTTACCACTAGAGTCCTTTCTAAGCATGTAATGAGCATTGAAAGCAAAAGGTCTAGCATGCTTGGGCAAGGGTTGTGGTGGTGGAGTTTGACACTCATGGGCAAAGTGACCTTCTTGTCCACACTCAAAACACCTCTTTGGCTTTGACTTTGACTTGTGTTGTTGATGATGTTGAGCTTGAGCCTTCTTCTCTCGATGTGCCAAGTACCCAATGCCACTTCTATCCATCTTCATGACGGTGTTCATGAGTAGCTCACTTTGAAGATGTTGACCTCTTGTGAATTTGCTCAACCCGGTCTTAAGATGTTCTTTTTCTAACTTGAGCGTCTTATTTTCTTCTTTGAGCTCATCATCATTTTTCTCCTTCTTGAGTCTCTTGTTCTCTTCCTTAAGCTTCTCATTTTCAAGAGCTAGATCCCTATCATGGTCAAGGTTCTCTATCACAATGGTGTTGGTGGTTG
This sequence comes from Miscanthus floridulus, assembly GCF_019320115.1. NCBI lineage: Eukaryota > Viridiplantae > Streptophyta > Magnoliopsida > Poales > Poaceae > Miscanthus > Miscanthus floridulus. The sequence goes on from NC_089588.1 coordinate 81,520,116, forward strand.
ATAGCTTTTCAAGATCTTTCTTGAGCTTCTCATTCTCATCCTTGATCTTGACATACTCATCATAGTTATCGGACTCAACCACTTGCTTGCCTTTGCTACTAGAACCTTGCTCAATGCTCTCAATAATCAAATCGTCACATGATGTAGCTATATTAATCTTAACAACATGGTTAGTAGCATCATGTGGCTCATTGGATAAAAACTCATGAGAGACAACAAGATTATCATGATTAGCCTAGAGGTTGGTATACTCTTCTTTTAGCATATTGTAGCTAGTGATGAGCTCATTATGTATCCCCTCAAGTTTATCATGTTTTTCTTTAAGCTCCTTCTTAGAAGATTTGAGCTCCTTGAGTTTGGATGACATAGCAACATTTGCTTCTCTAAGCTCAACACTAGCTTTTTCCGCTATATCACATTTAGCTAAGAGAGAGTCATTCTTAAGTTCTAGTTTTTCATTCTTAGCTCTAGTCTTTCTAATGATCATAGTGTATTGATTTAGCAATTTGACAAGATCATCATATGAAGGTGATTCAAATTCATCATCACTATCACTATCATCATTGCTAGCATGTTCATTACCACTACTCTCATTATCATTGTGTACCTTTCGTTCACCCTTGGCCATAAGGCATAGGTGTGTAGAGGATGATGGCAGTGGTGTCGGTGAAGATAGTGAAGACTCAATCATAATAGTGGCCACCTTCTCATTCTCACTATCATCATTGGATGAGCAACTTGATGAATCAATGTCCGTGAGCCAATCACCGACGATGTATGCCTTGCCATTTTTCTTCTTCTTATGGAAATCCTTCTTCTTGTATGGCTTGTTTTTCTTATTCTCATCATTATCTTCATCACTTGAATCATCTTTCTTGCCCTTGTACTTCTTCTTGTACTTGTCTTTCTTGGGCTTGGGGCATTGATGAGCTAGATGACCAAGTTCTCCACAATTATAGCAATCCATCTCCGATATTGGTTTCCTTCTATTGCTAGTGAAGAACTTCTTCTTCTTGCCATCAAACTTGACACCGTTCTTGTTGAGCTTCTTTAGCATCTTGGTGGTTCTTCTCACCATGAGAGCAAGACTTGCATCATCAATTTCATCATCACTTGAGCTCTCATATTCAATTCTTGCTTTGCCCTTCTCTTGGCTAGCCTTGAATGCCAAGTCTTTCTTCTTGGTGGAAGATGAGCCATCTTCTGGTGTGATGTGCATATACATCTCATGTGCGTTGATCTTTCCTAAGATTTAAGTTGGTGTAGTAGTGGAAAGATCACCTCGATGAAGCACGGTCACAATATGCCCATATTTGTCAATGGAAAGGACATTCAAGATCTTTCTTACAACATCGGATGGTTGCATTTGTGTAAGTCCAAGCCCATTGACTTCCTCTACAAGAACATTCAAGCGCGAGTACATTTCATTAGCACTTTCTTTAGGAAGCATCTAAAAGGAATTAAGCTTTTTCATGACAAGATGATAGTGTTCCTCATGCTCACTCTTTGTTCCCTCATAGAGCGCACAAATGTCCAACCATAGTGCATGGGCGTCCTTGTGGTTCTGCACACGGATAAACACATCTTTGCAAAGGTCTCTAAAGATGGTGTTTCTAGCCTTAGCATTCCATTTCTCATAATTGACCTCATCGCCTTGAAGATGTGCGGGATCCTTAGGTTTTGGGAAACCTTGAGAGGTGGCTTTAAGAATTCCAACATCTAGAGCTTCTAAGTAAGCCTCCATGCAGATTTTTCAATAAGGAAAATCATCTCCCTCAAAGATAGGAGGAGGTTCATCCCCATGGGACATCTTTCTCTAGGCGGTTAAGCCTAAATTCATGAGCATGAGGCTCTAATACCAATTGAAAGGATCAAGATGCCCAAGAGGGGGGGGGGTAAATTGGGCTAATTCTTTAATTCTTTGCAATAATTAAACCCTATACTTAGCCCACTTCACCCTTGTGCCAAGAATGTGATTCTATTGATCTACCGCACAAAAGTTTAGCACCCTAAGTTCCAATCCTACTCTAGCATGGCAATTCTAAGAATGTAAAGACAAGAATTGAATTGCTCAAATGTAAATGCTTAAAGTAAAGAGAGGAGAAGGAACACGGTGATGTTTTGCCGAGGTAGCGGAGAGTCGCCACTCCCCACTAGTCCTCGTTGGAGCACCCATGCAAGGGTGTAGCTCCTCCTTGATCCACGCAAGGATCAAGTGCTCTCTATGGGCTGATTCTTTGACTCACCATCGCGGTGAATTGCCCACAACCGCTCACAACTTGAGTTGGGTCATCCACAAGCTCTGCCGGATGATCACCAAACTCCCGATCACCACCAAGCCTTCTAGGTGATGGCGATCACCAAGAGTAACAAGCACGAACTCTCACTTGACCACAACAAGCCTAATGAGAAGGGTGAATGCACACTTGCTACTCTCCTTGCACTAATGAGGCCTTAATCTTGGATTCTCAAATCTCAATCACCTCGCTAGGCTCTTGCTCTCCTTAGCACTCTCAAAGGTGTTTCTCAACTGAAAAAATGGGCAAGAGACCTCCCTTGGACGAATAGAGGAAGTGTTTATACCCCCTCATTCAAAACGAACCATTAGGAGGTTGAGTCAGCACTCTGCGGCGTGACTAGACTCTCCGGTCAATTGGACCGGATGCTCCGGTCAGTTATCCCCGCCATAAAGCCGTTAAGTTATGACCGGACTCTAACATGCGTCCGGTCAGCACTGATCGAACACGTCCGGTCACAAAAGCTGCTCTCTAGAACCTTACTGATGTTGACCGGACACTGGCACCTAGAGTCCACTCACTTCGCTGTTCAGCGTCCGGTCAGTAACCGGATCCTGACCAGCGTCCGGTCAGCACTGACCGGACACGTCCGATCAAGAATCTCTCTCTCTAGAACCTCTCTAGAGTTGATCGGACTCTAGCACCTAGCGTTCGGTCACATTTCACTCAACGTCCAGTCGCAACCAGACGGCTCCAATTGATCAAATGAACTGACTGGACTCACCCTTCAGCGTCCGGTCACATCCAGACTAGCGTCCGGTCAGTTATTTGACCCTCCATTCACTTTCAACTCGAAATCATATGTGAATGAAGTTTGCTCTAATTGATCTTAGGGCTACTCCTGTGCTACCTAGTGAAAGGTTTTACAAGTGTGCACCACACCTAACCCACTAGACTCACCTAGGTCAATCTACTAGTTCAGTCCCCCCTTAATAGTACGACCAAAGGAAAAACAAAGTCATAAACTACTCTAAGTGTCTCTTCAACACCAAACAACACTTAGAACTAGTCCATCCTTAACCTTGTCATCCATGCTTTGAAAACCAAAACTATTTCCATCATAGGGGCATGACAACCATGATTGTCCAATCAATTGTCATTACCATGACCTAACTTAATTGCCTCTACAAAACAAACGTTAGTCATAGTAATCTTGTATTGTCATTAATCACCGAAACTCATCTAGTGGCCTAGATGCTTTCAAGACATACGAACTGTCTAGATCTAATTCATTACCATCAACAGTGAGGTTCGACCAGATCGATGCAACTATGATAATGATAGTAATCTAGAACCAAAAAATCCATAAAAGCATCTATATGTTCACAGGTTCATGAAAGCATGCCATATCTGTGAAAGCATAGACGAATCGGCTAAAATAGCCTATTCAGGTAGAAAAGGGGTTACAGCATGTTAACAATCGACTGCTTTATATGGATAGACCTATAAACTCATCAAATCTAACCCATTCTCCATAACAGTGGGGTTCGGCTGGATCGATGGCAGCCATGATAAAGATAACAGATCAAACCTTTAAAGTAAATGGATCTGTTCACATTTAGCAGAATCATGAAGACACACTATAAAGGTTAAAGTACTAGTAAACCTTCTCAAGATCAGACATGCCTCAGCTGCGTACTATGAGCGATCAAGATCGAAGTAGAACATCCGATAAAGCATAATCCATCATTTAAAGTAAGAACCCCATGGCAATGTGATAAAATAAATGATGGACTAAAAGAATGTGAGGACGATCTAGATCGATCTCGATCGGGTAGGTTGATATTGCCCGAAACTATTGACAATCATGGTCATCAGCAAGATCGGTAACTTAATGAATCTACCCGGAGGACGCCACCTCAGGTAGAGCCGATAACTTGACCTTAATCTAATTCGAGCAGTGGAGGTCAAACTTAACTGATGCAGCCGTATTTGAACTAGATAAGGATCAATAACTAACTTATACTAGAGCTCGTAAGAGGTCGGCCGGACCGATGTAGCCTTACAAACAAGAGTATAAGTCATGACGGTACTTACAGACAAGCCGGAGGTCGACCGGATCGATGTAGCCCTGCTTGCTGAAGAACTCATCGAGATCTACAGTACTCCTACTCCTAAGGGTTGGCGTGAAGCCGAAAAAATTAATTGGTATTGATTGATTGTATATCTTACAATAGCCGAGGTCTAATATTTATACCCGGGACTTAAACGTGAATCCTACTCAAACACGACTTATTACAATCTTTGAAATAAAAGAAAACATTCCTAATTTAATATAACTTGGACTCCAATCCTTTTTCCTTTTGTAGAGTCCGATGTTTTTCCCGACACCAACCGTAGCTCATTAACGTTATCTGCTATTGTTATTCAAAGAGAACCAATCCCAGTACCGCGTTTAAATCGGTTGTTATCGATTCTTATACAATCGATTCCTTGATGACACAATCTTAGGAGCTTCGAGTTTCCGCGTTCTCCTTTCCCAAATTTTGGTGTAAACATGTGCCAACACCACAACAATCCAATCTCCATTGAAACACACACCAGCATCAATTGTGCCACCCCCCGAAAATCAAACCAACTAGAGAATGAACAAAAGAGCCAAAGTCACCTTGAGCGCGAGGATGATGACGAGGAACACGTGGACCGCCAGATTCACTAGGAGCGCGATGGTGACCCTTAAGCACAGCATGGCTCCAAGCCAGTCTCCATCCTCGCCCGCCCTAGCGTCTCCGTCGAGGAGCGAGGATGACCACCACTGCAGCGCAGCGGTGTTGGCCGCCATGGAGGCAGCCGCAACGTAGAGGCAGTTCACTGCCGCCATGGGGCCACGCATCGGTCGACGCCCGGAACAAGGCGAAACCGAGCCCTAACCAAGGGGTGGTGGCTCCTGATCCCGAGCGCGGGGGGCTTTGCTTGGCGCGCGCACTTCCGGTTCCGGCTCTTTATTCGCATGGGGAAGGGGAGGGGATGGCAGGCAGCGATGCCACGAGCGATTCACGTGGGGAAGGGGAGGGGAGGGCAAGCGATGATGCCGTGACCGATGGACCTTAGCGAGGCGGCTAACCTGGCGTGGATCCGCCGCCTCCGCCGCCGGATCTGCCATGGCCGCCACACCAGAACCCTAAGGAGCTCGTCGGAACCCTATGCTCGCCGGAGAGAGGAAGGAGCCACGTCGAGAGAAGGTGGGGCGCGGGCACGGCACGGGTATGGGGAGTGCAGTCGCCGCCGGGGAGGACCTCGCTGAGCGTCGAGGACGAGAGAGAGAGAGAGCGAAAGAGAGCGGAGACGTCGAGCGTTCGTCGACTAGGTGTGCGGTCTGGGAGCGGGTGCGGGCTGGAGGGTGTCCGCAAAGTCGACGATGCGTCGGCTCGCTGGCTCGCCGAACGCTGCGCGTGCGTACCATGGGACAATGGTACGGCCGGCCTGAAAGAAATCATTACCTTATGAAGAAAAAGGATTGGGAAATATAAAAAAAAAACTCGGTCGATGAGTGAGCGGTCAGATTGCAGCTCTTTGGGATGAACGGCCGGTTTTCGCTCAGCGTAGCAAATGCAAATCCCACAAACACAAGACCCAATCCCGAAACGGAAATAAATTGGGTACCGTGCGGACCTCCTGTCCACGCACGATGCTTGTCCCATGCCACGCTGGGCTCGGCTCGCAACATCTCCCTCCTGGCTCCTGGCGCACGGCTCGTAGCTCAGCTCACTGCCAACACGACAAATTGGCTCGGCTGTTCTCGACTCTTAGGCACACGCGAGCCCGCCTCATCTTCCATCGCCGCCGCCGCCGTCGCCACCACCGCTTGGCCTGACTCATCCGCGATTCGACCTCACGGGTGCTGCTCCAAGAGCTGACCACGAGATACCTGATTCGTCCGTCGCCGCTGGCACTGCCGTCAACGCTTGATGTGTCAGCCACTGACGCCGTCGCGCCGATCTGCCTCGCCTGGGCTTCAGATCCGCCACCACCGCCCGTCACTATCCTCTCCGCCTAGCTATATTAACTCCGGTAATCTCTCTCTCCAACTCTACAGCTTGTATCTTCTTCGTGCTAGTGCTTACTCTTTGAGATGAACTCAATAAAATTTGGGAAGGATCGCACAGACTGAGCAAACGAGAATCAGATACGGTAGTAGCAGTAGGTTATTTCATTGATAGAAGTAATTTCCACTCGAGGACATCACTCCGATGAACTACTGCTACCATCTATGCTTACATGTTCTCCCTTCCTTTCGATCTGGTCCTTTTATATGGCCAGATGATTAACTTAATCAAAAGGCTAAGCAGAATGCAGTCTTCGAATCAGCTAGTTTGGATTACACTCTTTGGTCCTGTTGAGCTTTAATTAATCTACAACATTGATATGGTTAATTCTCACTCATCTGACATTTTATTTCTCCCTAAAATATGCAGGTACTCAGGGTGAAGGAAAGAAGTATCTATAGGCTCCCATTATAAATCGAGGGATATGGTCATAGCTGTGATCACCGATCGATGTCGCTGTGGTGCTTGTATGCCTTTCAACCATGTCCCTGTGGTGTCTGCAGAGTGGATGATGGCTTGTATCTTAGAATGATCAGTCGCTTTGAAGAAACAATCTGTGCAACTTGTAATTTCTTTCTCTGAACTTGCTTTGTAGGAGTTAGTAGCACAGTCGCAGTGAAGGCTAACACTGCCCATTTAAAGTAATAGGACTGAGATTTTTGTTAGCTATGGAAGACATTTGTTCACATTTATATTCACTGTGAAGGTCTGTCCATTTACAGGACCCATTTTTGGTTTAACAAGACTGTCATTCCAGTGTATTTACATCCCATTTTTTTAAAGGAATGGGAGATTTTTAAAGGAATAGGAGAAACATTCACAATTTTAAAATCTACCATTTCCAGAAAACACTGAAGTCAACAGCAAGGCCAACGTTTCTGATTGTGAACCTGTATAAGCAATTGTATGAAGATAACACAAAGAAGATATGCCAATATAGAACTGGGAAGGATATGATCATAAACTTATTTCAGAACATCCCGATGATTTCAAACAAAAATGATATTTTTCATAACAATCATTGTTTTTCACACACATCCATCCAATTGATCACTACACTAAACTTGACTGAAATGCTACTCCAAATTACATAGTACATTGATCATGTCAAATCTCTCTATGCTAAAAATCACATTGTTTGTTGTTTATTACAAGGCTGGTTCAATTTCGCATTCTTGCCATTGTAGAGTCCACCTCGGCATTCTTCTATCTTCAAGTAGCAGCATATAAGGCTGGTTCAGTTTGAGCAGCATTCTTTGCCAAAATAGATGGTCAATCTGGCACAGCCGTCACCTTCAATGGCAAGATTATACATTTTTCATGACTACCAGAATTTGGTACTGAACGTACACATCTCATCCACAATGTATAGATCAATTCTCAAGTGAGAAGTTCAGAAATGAGATACAATTTGCAGTTTCTGGCTATAGCTATGCCACAGAGGTAGTAGTGTAGTACTCTTATCTTACTGAACACATCTCTTTTTCCACACGAATGTTGAGAACAATTTTTTATACCGCTTGTACAAGATCAAGTGAAAAATCAATCAAGTCGCCAGCCATGATTTAGCTACCGTACTGCAGCATAAAGAAGATGAGAACTGATTATGTGATTGTCTGAAACTGCTCCAGCTTGTAGTATCACATATCAGATCCTTGAATTCAAAGCCTTTCTTCTCCTGAATGTTCAGAACAATATCATTTAGACGCACGTATCATTCAGAGGAAAGTAAAATGGAGCTCGTACCTTCAGGCTTCAGTGACCATCTCGACTGCCTCCTCGACCGTCTCCTTCCCGGACACCGGCGCCACGAGTACTCCTTGCGCTGGAGTCCTAGCCGGCGCGCTGCGCGTCAGGAGCCGAGGAGCGTCTCTCCCACCCACGCGGTTGGATCCCAGGGCGAGACGAGACACGCGTCAGCGATCAACGGTGTGTCCGCACGGAACGCCGAGGGGACTATCCCCACCCAATTTATTTTTCCATCCGAAACAGCCCCTCCCGTCTTATCCCAAACACAGCACACTACTCCCCGTCCGTCTCTCCCGCGAAGCAGCGAGCATGTCGCCGGTCACCGCGTTGCTGGCGAGCACGGCCATGCCGCCGGCCCCGTCCCCATCCCAGGCGCCGGCGAGGCAGCACGCCCGCCACTATTCCGTCGGCTTCTTCCCCTCGCTGTCCGGCGGCGGTCGTGCGGCGCTGGCGGTGGAGTGCTCGTCGCGGCCGCAGAAGAAGGGGACGCAGTATCCGCCGCTCCCTCCCGACTGGACGCTCGTCGCGTCCGGCGCCACGGTCGACGTGAAGGAGGCCGCCGCCGCGACCCCCGACCTCGAGGTGGCCGCACCCGCCGCCGCCGACTGAGGCCGCCGCGGCGTGTCGCTAAAGTTGTTCCCTTGAACTCTCCGCATACGCTGTTTCCTTCTGAGATTGTTATAATGTTAATGGCTGCCCTGATTTTGTGATTATAAATTTAGAATCTTTTATGGTAGTATGGCTGCCGCTGTCCAATTCAGTCCGTTGCTTGATGATTTCTTGGTTGCTTGCTGTGTGCAACGCTGATTCAGCTAGTCCATGCCGCCAGTGGTAGTGTAGATTGATTAGTTAGTCCATTGCTGGTTCAGTTACATATTGCGTTGCTCAGTTAAGTTATAATGGGAATGGGAAATGGATTGCCAAATATAATTTTCAGGAAAAAAGAACAAGCTGCCCAACAGGACATCTCCCAAGAGTTACTGAACTTGTATCTTGTTTGACCTTAGCAGCTGAGCTGGCTCTGTTTGATTTGGGCAGTTGCCTGGCACTGGGGGAGATTCTGTAAACAGTAAACTCGGCTTATATAGATGGCAATGGCACCAACAGCCATTGAACACCAGCACATTATACTAATTTTAGGAAGTAGTAGTTTGGTTCCCATAGGGACTCAGGATAGTTTCTGACCTAATTGTTTGTAATGTTGCCTTAATTCATGTGCTGTGGAAAGGACTTCCCCACAGCAACATGTTACTAACTAGGAGCATATATGGTCCTGAAACTGTACCATTTTGATTAAGGGGTAGGGGTTGGTTGTGCTTTTGTTGGAGCATAATTGTGTGAATTCCGTATGCTACCTGATGGCTCAAGACCATCTGTTTTTTTTCCCACTTGACTTGTCCCTCCAGTAGCCAGACAGGTAGCTGTGGTTGTTGGATGTTTTGCAAGATATTTAACTATATCCTTCTTAAGTTTTTACAAGAAAGCTTGCTTTACCTATATTTAACTATATCCACCGTCTTCAAAAACCATCATTACCAGAGTTTTTACATGTTTATCATTGGAGAGAGGAATGTTTATAATTTTGTGCCATTTTGGCCTATGTGGCATGACATGTAGGATTTGCTTATGTACTCTTTTAGGTCGGCTTCAGCTGAGAGTCTTCTTCCGTCCAAAGTGAAAAAAGAGGCAGAGGCTTCAACTTGAAGCCTTAGCATGTGTTTGGTTCTAGGAACAACCAGGGATGTGACGGGGCAAACCTATTTTTCATAGTGTTCGGTTTGGGGGCGATATGGTGGGATGAGACAGTAGATTCGGGGTCAGCCCTGTTCGTCCAAATCGAGGGTGGTAGGTCATCTAAGCCCTCGTTTAGCTGAGGCCAGAATCGGCGCCGCCGTAGCGCCTGTAGCTACAGTAGCTACTGTAGTATTTCGTTTGTATTTGGTAATAATTGTCCAAACGTTGACTAATTAGGCTCAAAACGTTCGTCTCGTAAAGTACAACCAAACTGTGCAATTAGTTTTTGATTTCGTCAACATTTAGTACTCCATGCATATACCGTAAGTTTGATGTGACGGGGAATCTTTTTTTTGCATAGTGCCAAAGTTTGGATTTGGGGTGAACTAAACAGGGCCTAAAGTGAAAAGCAAAATTCGGCAGAGGCATCAGCGTGAAGCCTTAGTGAGCCTTGGCAGATTTCCGGTAATAATATAATTGGTTCTGTTATGAAGAAAATAAAACATTTTTCTTCCAGAACTCTAAATTGGGATAAACATTTTCCCCAATTCTCAAAACAATTTAAATTACCTCCTTGCCCAGGATGGAGCTGGTTTTAAAAGAGAGTTTTATCTTTTTTAATTATTAAAAAATCAGGTAAACACATTTTTAAACCAATAAGAATATCTCTTATATTCTAAAAATCTTGAGAAAAGTGCTATCGATAGATGGGGGGCATAAGAAAACTAAATAAAATATTTGGAGCTCATAAAAATGTATAGAGCTGAATAAACTGGAGAGAGCAGTCCCAAATAGGCACTTAGCTCTAAGGAAATATATCCAGAAAACAAATGAGAAGTCCTCAAAAGATTTGTAAGAAATGTCTAAAAGCGTTATAAAAAAAGTTTACACACACAAAAAAAAGATGCAACTAGTATGAATGCAACACACAATATGAGATCCAACCAGAACCTTTTATGCTAGTCCAATGGCTTTTGTTGTCCAATTCAGTGTGTTGCTCAATGATTTCTTGGTTGTTTGCTATGTGCAAAAGTGCTTCTGCTACCACAGAGGCGGCAACGCTCGAGAGTTCCCTACCGCTGCACCGCCTGGCGTCTCTGCTCCGTGCAGAGCTGCAATAACTTCCCAAGTCTCAACTTGCGCTCCAAGATTCTAGTTTTTAAGAGCATCTTCAGGAATTTCAGCAATGACCCTTAAAAAAGGACGTCTATTTAGAATTTACGTGCTGTTTGGCAGTGCCGGTCCTAGGATTTGAGGGCCCTCCGGCGAACTTGTCACGACGGCCCCTCTAAAATCTTATAATATATAGGCGTTAATTTTACTTATAAAACAAAAACAATCTAATAATATATTTTTAATCTAACACCTAAATTAGAAGAAAACCATGGCTATATGAGTACAAAATACTAGAAGTCTGAAAGACTATACAAATATTTAATTTGGATTAAAAAATGAACAAGGAAAAAAATACCAAGGGCCTGGACATGAACTGAAACAACTGATCGGCGAGCACAATTCGCAAGAAAGCAGGAACCAAGATGTCGTCGTCATGGAGCCCTTCCTGGTCGCCGTCGTCATGCTCCGTGTCCATGTCTTCGGCAGTCTAGCTCTCCAAGGCGGCACGGCTCGCTGGCTCCGCGTGCGTGCATCGGTGCGTCGCGAACTCACGAGTCACAATTAAAGTGTGCAGCATGGCTTCTCTGCTTGGGAAAGAAAGGCCGACATTGTCTTATTGGGTCACCTGGTCAGTTCTCTATCTCTCTTCTGTCTTCTCATTAGTTTGTTGATGATGCCTAATGGACTATAGGGTCTAGGGGTTTGTATATCTAGACTTAGCCCCCTTCCTGCTGGGTCCTCGTCTGTCGCACCCCGTGCTCTCCCCCTAGGGACGACACTCTGTTTGGTTAGATCTTTTCGCCTAGAAATCAGCTCACATAGAGAACAAATAGATTGATGCTAGCCATTTGGTTTGACTACTTGGTGATCAATTATGACATAAACGGCTACATGCCCATAGCACGTTGATCTTGCTTCCCCTCTGACCCTATGACATCCCGCTGGACCATGACTTCCACTCGTTGGGGAGCCACTGCTACCATCGCCACTGCACAACGCAAAGGGAGAATGAGGCTACATTAGGGAGCTGCGCAGGGAGAAGGCTGCCGCCCAGGGAGCCACACCGAGGAGAAGGAGGACGCATCGGGAGAAGAGGTCGCACTGGAGAAGGTGTGGGGTGGAAGCTAGGCTGAAAGAGAAGGAAGACGTGCTGTGGACGTACTTGTGTTGAGACAGGAGGTTTCCTCGCTAGGGCAGAGAGATGCCGATGCTGGGAAGGAGTGGCGGGGATGGAAGAAGGTAGCCCTGTCGGTGAAGGGTGCATCAAGAAGGACCAATGCGGACGCTGGGAGGAGGGATGCCGCAGTGGATGGACCACGACATCAAGTGACAATGGCGCCTATGGAGGCATCGCGGATGGGAGTAGAAGTGTGCGGGTGGGGGAAAATGAACTAGCACAAGCTTTGTTACTTTTGAGGGTCAGAGTAGTAGGGACCACGACATCAGGGAATGAGGGCTTGAGGGTGAAATGTGAGGCTTCCTACTTTTGAGGGTCAGAGTAGTAGGGACCCTGTTGAAGGGTGTTTTTAATCCCTCGGCCCTCAAAATGAAGGCAGGGAGATTAGAAGCCTCAGTAGAGATGCCCTTAGCCTATACCTTAATTCTAGGAGATAAATTTGGCAACATCGTCCATCGTCGCCCACATCATTGGTGCTCACTTCCTAATATGGAGATGAAATGTCAGGTGCATAACTACCGACATAAATTTGGCCCACACCAAGATTATAGGTTTATAAGAGCATCTTCAACAATTTCAACAATGGCCCTTAAAACACGATGTGTATTTAGAATCGAAGGGTTACTATCTTCTACTCTTACTTTCGAGCTCTTGTTTTGTAGACTCAACTTCAGAAATAGCTCTTAAATTAGGGTTTCTACTTTTCTATAACCCACGAGCCAGTTGTTGCCATGTAAAATTGATCCCCGCCACAACACGATAACTATCGTGATTTTGTGACGACGAACGATTGCTTTCCGAGCAAAGCAACAAAGGGTACTCACTTTTGTGGAGGGGAGCCAACTGTTTTTCAGCATAAAACCGTAAAGACCAACCAAACCCTAGGGCTGCTAGGGCTCGACAAGAGAAAAAAAAACTAAGTGCTGGAAAAAATGTAGGTGAAAATAACAATATATTGAAGTGTCAATTGATTAAGGAAAAAAAAATCGGCCATGTACCCATGAGTATTCATAGGGTATGCCTGGTCTGTGCCAAACATGTCGGACTTCCTTTACACGCACGCAAGCAGATCACATAATGTTTGGTTTTGCCTAAAAACTGAATATAATATTCCTATAATCCTAACACTACTGGAATCACGGGATTTGCCTAGTGCCGCAGGCACTAGGCAAAGGCCCAGAAACACTAGGCAAACAGTTTGCCTAGTGTCACACTAGGCAAACAAGGGTCGGCAGAGGCGACCTAGGCAAAGAGCACTTTGCCGAGTGTCAAACCTCGGACACTCGGCAAAGTGTTTGCCTAGTGTCAAGGACACCACTCGGCAAAAGTATTCCACTGACGGTGGAAATCGTAACGGACGTTTTGCCTAGTGTCGGAGGTCTGACACTCGGCAAAGTATGCAAGGTTTACCTAGTGCCAGGCGTCCGACACTAGGCAAATATGTCAAGCTTTGCCTAGTGTCAGGCCGCCTACACTAGGCAAATATGCCAAGCTTTGCCTAGTGTCAGGCCTCCGACACTAGGCAAACTGCCTACTTTGCCTAGTGTCAGTTTTCTGACACTAGGCAAAGCCTGTTCCCAGGTGTGCCACGTGTGGCCCCTTTGCCTAGGGTCAGACCCCTGACACTAGGCAAAGTAACTAGAAGCTGAATTTTTTTTTGATTATTCCATTTGCGACACAAATATAAATCATATTCAAACACCACAAATATATCACATGAATCATAAATAAGAACCACATGTTCACATATATCACATGTTCATACCAAAAGTCCAAATGTGCCACAAGTTCACAAGTTCATAAGTGCACAACCAAATTTCTTAACAAAGTTCACAACAAGCTGATCACGACGATTGTCAAGGGTGAAGAGGCCCGTGGTTTGATGCTCCAGGTGACCCTTCCACTTGATTCGGCTCAAGCTGTGGTGCCGGCGATGCTCCAATCTGTGAAGCCGGCGACCCTTCCACTTGATTCAGCTCAAGCTGTGGTGCCGGCGACGCTCCAATCTGTGAAGCCGGCGACCCTCCAATTTGATTCGATGCCACGCCCGATTGATGCTGAAAAAAATGAAAAGGATACCGTCAATAAAAAATTTCGGCAGAACCTCCCCTGTTAGTACTTGTGAAATATGAATATCAAACTTGGGCCCGTTAGTAAGGGTAAGTTCCAAGTGAGTACTATTAGTATGTATGGGAATTGGCCAAGATGGTACACTCGGTTAAATCTTTGACAGAGCAAGTATAAGCAGGGTGCATAAGCATAGGTCCAAAACACATAGAGATAGGCTCTACGCAGACTTTTAGGCTTATGGTGTTCAATGAAATTAGAACTCCACTGGACACATAAAGTAACTTGCCCATAAAAGGATGACAGTAAGTGAAAGGATATTGCACAATCCTAACAACTGAAACATTTATAGAAACCTGAAAAGGAAATCTAAATGCAATCCTGACACTATATCACTTAGAGCACATTATACATGCTGATGTCCATTTATCATTTATGTAGACTGCACACACAGAAAGAAAACAGAAAATAAGACTAACAGAAGAATAATTGTGCAAACCTTCCAAGTGCTTTACCCAAGTCCGCACATAGGGACCGAAGATATGTTCCTTTTGAGCAAGTAACTCGAAATATCAAATTCTGTCTGTAGAATGCAACCAAAAAAAAAAACAATCATCAAGAGGAGTACAGGTAATCATATGAACACTAACCAGATATTTATTATCTGCTATGAATTCAAAGGTAGGAAAAGAGGAGTATAAGAACACCTATCTTCCAAACTGCGCTCAATATCAAATTGGTATATTGATATACGTCTTGGTGAAAGCTCTACTGTTTCACCCCTTCTTGCTTTGTCATACATCTTTTCACCACCAACCTGATTTCATCGTTGATTACAATTGTAAGCTTGTGAATTTGTCATACATGTTTTGGAAATAACACAACTTGTGAACTTGTGGTTTCATGGTTGATTAACTTTGAGTAATAAGCAGTGTGACAGCACATGGAAGATCAGTAATATCAAACTGTATAATGACAAAATCCAATTATATCCTTATGTCATTATTTACAGAAGCAGTACACAGACAAGTCCGGAGATAGTATGACAAAAGTAACCTATATGCGCATTATCTTTTCTATTTCCCTTTTTGCTCTTCATAGGTGAACAATATACTTCTAGTGGTTTAGTTGCTTACTATCCAAAAGTGTAAAACTGCTGAGCAGATTGTGTACCTTAATGGCAACATTGTTTTAAAGAAAAGATACAGAAAAATAGCTTTAGGAACAAGAATAGTGTACCTTAATGGCAGAAAACATTGGAGGAACTTGCCATATCTGACCCTTGAATGATGCTGCTGCCTTTCTAATATCTTCATCTTTGATGTGTTCCCATGGTTCCCTCTGAATAATCTGATCATAGAAGGATGGAAAGCATTACTGTCATCTAAGCAGAATTGTAAGAATATAGATAATTAAAATGAAAGCTAATATAAAAAAAATAACTATACAGGATCAGATTTGGGAAAACACAAGTGGTTTAATTAATTATATCAAGAAAAGGTTAAGATTGCACACAATCAACTATTGAGATCTGAAAACAGAGTTTGTAATTTCTGACATTTGTACAGATAGGATCAACAAATGCTTGCAGAATTTACAGTTGCCTACTAAACTATATATAGACTATATATGCTAATAAGGTGATAAACCTCTTTTTAGGATAGAATCTTTCAATACGATTTCTCAGCAACCTTGTACAGAAGCATAATTAACTGTGAAAATAGAGTTAACAGTCACCAACTAAATGATATGTAAACAATATATGTTGATAAGTGACGAACCACTTTTCAGGATAGAATCTTTCAATAAGATTTCCAGCAGCATTGAAAAGAAGCATAACTAACTGTGAACCAAATAGGTTGTTATTTGGTGATGCTTCCCCAAATCCCTTCAATAATGTAAATTCATTTGCAACCCTCGAATAAAAGAATGTCCAGCAGACCATTGTAGAGATGCTAGGATACATACTGGTGAATCTGCATCCCAGGTTGATGTGGCTTCTCCAAGTCGGAAAACACCGCTGTAGCCTTTAACCATTCCTTGGTAGCTTCAGAAGCATGAGATCATTCAGAAAAAAATACAGTAAGTGCTAGAGATGGAGGGACGATAAGTAGCGATAGTATGCAAAACAATTATTTTAGAGTCCATATTTTATTTTTCCACCAAAGCCTACTATACAGTCTATACCAGAGCAAATTTGAAGATAAGCGTAAGCCAGAGGACAACTGTCCCAGGCTCCCAGCATCCACAAGAATAAGCTTTCCCCAAAAGATTAGATGATGTTACCTATCAACTATTTTGGTTGCTTTTCCTACACAAACAATCAACAATCCAGTTGCCATGGGGTCCAGAGTTCCAGCATGTCCAACCTGAGACCACACAAATATTGCAAAACATATACTTAATGCTAAGGGCAAATGCTACATTCAGACACAGTGAAAAAAAACCTGATATCACCTTTTGTACTTTCACCAAGCGCCGCAACTTGCCACAAACAGTAAATGAAGTCCATCCTAAGATTAGAGGAAAGACGAGTTCAGATGAATTGTTCAGGATGGAAGGCAACAGAGCAAATTAATAAAACACCGCTCGAACCTAATCCTATCCGCGCATTAACTAATTATTATCTATCCTGATAGGAAACACAATACAGAACCCTGTCTTGAGGCAAAGCTGCAGTTGCCACACCGACTCATTGCCATGTAATTGTTGCCCTAATCGCTCACATTTCCGAAAAGGAATTTTCCGGTGGTGCATGTGCATCAGATAAAAGTAGCTAAAATACTACCGTTGTCTTACATGATACATTTTGGTGAGAATCCCAGAACCTGCAACACACCAAAGTGGAGGGGAAAGGCATCACCTTTGGGTGAGAATCCCAGAACCTGCAATGCACCAAAGGGGAGGGGAAAGGCATCACCTTTGGGCTAGTCAATGAGCACGACGGTCCCGGCCGGGCCATCCCACCTGGGTGGCAGCTCCGTGGTCCTGGTGACGAGGTACGGTTGCGGATGCTCCTCCACCCTTGGCACCTCGCGCTTCACCTGCCGCGGCTCCGCTCCTGGTCTCTTGGCCTTGGTGTCGGCTTGGCTAGGGCCCTTATTCAGAGACCTAAAGAAGTCTTCCACCTTCCTCTCCAGCACCTCCCCTTTGTCGTCGCTATCGCCGCCCTTCTTACTGACCACCCGCTCCCCTCCCTCATCTTCCTTCTTCTCGTCGTCGAAGAAGGCGAGGCTCCTGTCGGCGTCGGAGGCCGGGGCGGCGTCAGCGAAGACGAATGCGTTGTCGAGGGACTGATGGGGGAAGTACATCTTCTCTAGGCGGTAGAGCATGCGGTAGTGCTTGTCCTTCTCCCACGGCATGGCGAAGGTGTCGTGGAAGTAGAGCGCCTCCTCGCACCCGTGCAGGCGCGGGAAGTCCACCACCTCCGACCAGAGCTCGACGAACTCCGACGAGGAGGAGGAGGGCTTGGTGGTGGTTGTAGCGTCAGGGTGGGGGAGGAGGCGGCTGTGGCGCTTGCGGAGGTACCGGCGCTTGGCGCGGTCGAGCGGCTGCTCATCGGGGGCTGGCTACGACTGCCGGTCGGCCCCGGCGGCGTGGGAGGCGGAGCAGCGGCGATGGGGAGGAGGATGAGGAGGGCAGCAGCGCCGCCCTCACCGCCGCCGCCATGGCTCCCGCTCGAGGAGGCATTCGTGTCCCCGCGGTGCGCGGGCCGCTCGCTATCGGTACACTACTGGAAAACCGAGATTTGCTAGTGTTTAATGGTTCACCTGGTGCCAATCGTCGGACACTAGGCAAAGAGCTTGTTTGCCGAGTGTTAGATCCCGAAGCACTCGGCAAAATAAAGGTACTAGGCAAAATAACGATTTGCCGAGTGTTGACACTAGGCAAAGAAATCCACTCGGTAAATGATCATTTTGCCTAGTGTCAATACTAGGCATACCATCACACTCGGCAAAGGCTGCCGGAGGGCAACCGCCGTTACCATTTTGCCGAGTGTCTTCCGTTAACACTCGGCAAAATTAGAACTTTGCCTAGTGTCTCCGGACGACACTAGGCAAACTGGCCAGTTTGCCTAGTGCCTTATAGAGACACTAGGCAAACTGCCCAGTTTGTCTAGAGTCTTACAGAGACACTAGGCAAAATATTTTTTCTTTTTTTGATTTTAGCTTCCAATTTTTTTCTGTAGCTTTCCTACTATACCTTGACCAACATGTTGAAAGTTGGCACAGTTTTATGAAATTTTGCTATATTTCTTTAGTTTATTTAATTTCTTTGAATTTTTTCGACAAATGCAAATTTGAACTGCAAGTGTGACGAATAATGGCAATTCATGAATGCAAAAATGATATTCATGTTAGTAAGTGTTAGTTGAGGCCGTATCCAGAAACAGACCAAAAATTTCACACATCTTCACGTCGAGACATGACCACGAACTTGCGAGCAAATAGTTTTTAAATTCTATTAAATGAAAACGGAGTCTGAAATTCATGAAACTTGTCGACAAGTCAAGATATCGCATGCGGGTGCCATGATAAAAATTTAAAAAGATTTCGAGCACATCGTCACGTATGATGCTTAGAAACCCTAACATCTACACATATGATCGTGTGGAGATGTTAGGGTTTCTAAGCATCATACGTGACGATGTGCTCGAAATCTTTTTAAATTTTTATCATGGCACCCGTATGCAACATCTTGACTTGTCGACAAGTTTCATGAATTTGAGACTCCGTTTTCATTTAATAGAATTTAAAAACTATTTGCTCGCAAGTTCGTGGTCATGTCTCGACGTGAAGATGCGTGAAATTTTTGGTCTGTTTCTGGATACGGCCTCAACTAACACTTACTAACATGAATATCATTTTTGCATTCATGAATTGCCATTATTCGTCACACTTGCAGTTCAAATTTGCATTTATCGAAAAAATTCAAAGAAATTAAATAAACTAAAGAAATATAGCAAAATTTCATAAAATTGTGCCAACTTTCAACATGTTGGTCAAGGTATAGTAGAAAAGCTACAGAAAAAAATTGGAAGCTAAAATCAAAAAAAGAAAAAATATTTTGCCTAGTGTCTCTGTAAGACACTAGGCAAACTGACCAGTTTGCCTAGTGTCATCTGGAGACACTAGGCAAAGTTCTAATTTTGCCGAGTGTTAACGGAAGACACTCGGCAAAATGGTAACGGCGGTTGCCCTCCAGCAGCATTTGCCGAGTGTGATGGTATGCCTAGTATTGACACTAGGCAAAATGGTCATTTACCGAGTGGATTTATTTGCCTAGTGTCGACACTCGGCAAATCGTTATTTTGCCTAGTTCCTTTATTTTGCCGAGTGCTCCGGGGTCTAACACTCGGCAAACAAGCTCTTTGCCTAGTGTCCGACGATTGGCACTAGGCAAACCATTAAACACTAGGCAAATCTCGGTTTTCCAGTAGTGTAACTTGCTTGGTCATATGCCGAAGCATAGAAGATTTTTCTGACTCCTAGCAATTAATCTGTTTTATGTCATACGGAAAGACAAATATACCTCAACTTAGGCACCTAGCATTGCATGCTGCAAATATTGGTATATTCCATCTTATGGCATTGTGATGTATGCAGGAAATATTGACATGTTCCCTTTTATGCACTATCCTATGGTGTATAAACTTTCAATGCAAATGCATGCATAATAAAGGCATATCAGTAATCATACGGTATTATTAATTCAATAGCCAATAAACTACCAAATTTGTCAGCACACCTTAAAACTTTATAGTATCTACTAACATACCAAAATTCTAAATTCCAGGTGTATAGACAACGCCCAAATCTAGTCTGACATTCATTGCATAAGGATCCACAGGAATACACCGATGACTACATATTGGGAAGTACACCTGATGATTTAGTCCATCTGCATGGTTCAAGTGGGCAGCCCATTGAATAAGCGACCTCATTAAGATGCTTCCAAATCATCCAATAGATAAGCAGCAGGTCGAAGACATTCATTGGTGATGAGGCTCTTCATTCTTCACAGATTCCACCAAGTCGGAGCACAAAGAACTTCACCAAGTCCATCTCGTATGGCACAAACGCCAGATTTCCCTCATAATTTTTCTCACACAGGAAGCTGTGCTTGACCACTTCCATCACCTTCTTCTCGATGTCAAGAATGAAGATTGAGTAGCTACGGTAATCCCAGTTCAGCACGAGCAGTGATCCATTGTTAAGGCGAAACCACTGCCGGCAGGCAGCATACCGAGTTCGAGGGCGGTAGTTTGGGTCTGGCGTTATCCTGATGACAGTGCGGAGCCACGGCGCAGGGATGTCATCACCTTCTTCTCCGCATTCTTGCTGTGTCCAAAGAGTCACATGCATGACATAGATACAAGCGACTAGCTTGTCGTCCTTGCTGACACAGAGGAGCCGTTAGCCGGCGGCATGGAAGGGAAGCTTTGTCATGGAAATACGCGCCGTGCCCACCTCCACACTGAGTTTGTACAGGTTCTCATCATCCTGGTGTGCGCTCTCCATAGTTTTGCGATCCATGCACAGCCAGTGTGCTGCGCCGCGGTGAACAACAGCGGCCCCATCACGCACCAGGGAGTAACGGCTCCCTTCTAGCCACCTGGTAGGTGTGCTCCAGCTGCGTGTGCCAATGGAGTACGAGTGAAGGTACACCTTACTGTCTGGTCCAGATCCTTTGGTGGTGATGAGGAGCAGCTGCCCTCTGCCGAGGTTACTGTTATCAGCGGCCGTGATGATGGCGTTCATGGTGACCTGGAGACCAACGTCAGGATAATCCAACCCAAGAGGTGGAGGAGAGTGGGGAGTCTCCAGAGGCGGGAGAAAGTGACACTCGCCGGTGATAGGGTTGCAGAGGCAGAGCAGCACAGGTGGCCTGGGGCGGTCAAAGGTGCGGGGCACAAGCTGCATCAGGATGATCCCATGGTGTGCTTCCAGGGGCTCGGCATAGTTGTAGGTGCCATCATGGTCAGGGACGAAGGCTGTGAAGGAACATTCTGTGGGGCCAATCAGTGGCGACAATGGCGACAGCATGAAGGTGGGAGCGGAGACGGAGGCACCCTCCGTTCTGAT
The DNA here is from genome assembly GCF_019320115.1 of Miscanthus floridulus. Lineage (NCBI taxonomy): Eukaryota > Viridiplantae > Streptophyta > Magnoliopsida > Poales > Poaceae > Miscanthus > Miscanthus floridulus. The sequence continues at coordinate 81,541,387 of NC_089588.1, forward strand.
CATCAGCTTGCTAAAGTTGAACCTTGTCTTCTGGAAGAAGAAGCCGATGAGGCATGCGCGGTTGCCCTTAAAGAGCTCGCAGAGGAAGGCCGGGTCAGTGAAGCGGTGCACCCACCAATTGCACGTCATGGCGAAGCTAAGGAGGTCTTTGACGTTGCCCACGCGGGAGAAGATCACGAGTGGGGCATCCTCTGGTAGAGCAGCGATGGCATCCATACTGAAAAGGGTGTATAATAGGTCAAAACAGCACTGAATGCATGTGTTCAAAGATGAGGTGATGCACATAAATAGATGGATGCAGCAAACACACAGCCAGGAAAATAATCACACTAGGCTGACGCCGACCTCCCCACTGCCCCCCTTGCCCCACCTTTCATCCTGCACTGCTCATCTTGTCGTGGACTCGCCGCCCCATCACACCCCATGGCTTGCGCATAATGAATATTATATATAATGACAAGTTCACTATACCATCTTAATTAAGTAAATTTACAGCAGGTTTGGCAGTAATGGCCTCATGCCTGGTATTACCAAAGCTGTTGTGCAGTTAAACAAAAATAAAAAGCTAGATGCTCAGATATTAGAAGTTTAGAACAAAGGGAGCAATAAAGTTTTCTTCAAGTTGTCCAACTCTGTTCCTCCTACTTAGAGCACATGAACCATTAGGCAGGAACCACATAAAGAATTCAGAAGAAAATGGTCTTAAAAATTCAGAATAAAACCAGTTCAAAATTGTCTTAATTTTCCGTATTTTGCATTTCATTCTGATCTGGACTTGCTAGGCTATAAAAAATATTCTTAATAAAAAGGTGGCAGCTAGAAGGTGTAAAATAGAGATGCAATATGACCTCAATCCAATGTGCAGAATGTTTGCATATCTTCACTATAGAAATACTGCATCAAAAGTGGGGCAGCTCATAGGGCCACTTTGCTGGTAATGTGCCTCGGTCAGATCACTGGTCAAATAAAATCAGGGCTGTCAGACATGGGCTAGGCTTCCGTGGGCCAATTACCCGATCGAGCCCATGACCCAAGCACATGACCCCGAAAGGCAGCCCAAATCGTAGGACTAGACAAAATTTTAAAAAGTATAACCCTAGGTCTGGTCATACCAGGAGGACATGGGTCCACACCGGTAGGATGCCAGTGGAGCTGACCCAAATCCCAATTTTTTGAAACCTTAAGCAGAAAATAAATCCCAAAATCGATCTGACCCCACGAAGGATGCCCACGTGCATGCAAGGGTGGCCACCTTAGGACACTGACACAAGCAATGCGCTATCCACAGCCGCATAAGTTTCACACTAGTGGCTCTCGGTAGTGCAGTGCCACAGTCCCACTTCACTCTGTGGCACCCTGCTCTTATGATCGGTATTGTGTCCAACAGAAGGGGAAGACCAGGACAGTGGTAGAAGACATGGGCGCTCCCATGATCTCACCCGCGACATATAAGAAGTTCAGTTGTGTGCGTGTGTTTGCATCCAACATGTATTAGAGTCTTGGGATTAGGCAGTTAGGGGGTAAGCAGGGCAACAGAGTTGTTTGTCCACTCCACTTAGGATACTTTGTTTTCGTTCCTCCATGCATGTTTCCTTCTGACGGCGCCCGTACGACGTTGTGCAAGCGCCGGCCAGCCACCACCACTCACTCTTATAGTCTTAGATTCTTGGGCTCTATTAATTTGGTATCAAAGATGCCAGAATCGGAGGATGGCGAGTCATCGGCGTCGATGCTGCCCGCCGTCCCCCTAAGCGCTGGAGGAGCTGACGAAGATGGTTTCCGACATATCTCGGCAGCTAGGTCACATGGCCATGCAACTGGCCGGCCTCTCGTCACGCGTGTCGGAGGTGGAATACCACCCACCTCAGCCGTCGAGATCTGTGCTGGAGTATCGCTATGGGATTGCGGTCTCCTATGGGTACGGCTTGGCTACGGTAACCACGACGTCTTCCGGTGCACATCACCAGCCGGCCGCCCTCCACTAGGCTAGCTCACATGATGTGAACAATTCTTCCGCGGGTAGCGCACGGTGGAGGAGAACAAAGTTTGTCTCGCATCATACCACCTCACCGGTGTTGCTCATGATTAGTACTTTGCTATGAAGCATGACACATGCATGCCCTCATGGACGCACTTCAAGGACCTCTGAAACCAGCGCTTCGGACCATCGATCTGTAGCAATTGCCTTGGCGCGCTATCAAGACTTCCGTTCACTTCAACGGTGCAGGATTATTAGGAGCGCTTCCAAACGTTGCTCTGCCATGCCGTGCACCTCCTGCCATCTCAGATGGCAGAGTTGTTTACGACTGATTTTGCTAGAGCACATCAAATAGGAGGTTGAGCTACGCAAGCCAGAAGACTTGCAGACGGCGATGCACCTAGCTCGGGCTTATGAAAGCCATGGCCCAGTCACGACGGCGCCGTCAACTTTGGATTCGTCGCGACCATCGCCCTATCTGTCAAGTCCTCCACCCATGTCCCTACCAAGTCCACATCCTCGGCGGCCACTTCAACAACACCTCCAGTAGTACCACCAAAGCTACACCATCGATTGACACCACTAGAATTGGCCAATCACCGGAAGTAGGGGCTGTGTTACAACTGGGATTAACAATAATACATCCACGGTCACCGCTTCTAGCTACTATTTTACAATGAAGCGGCTAACTATGAAGATGAGGAAGCGGTGGATGACTAGGGAAAATGACGGCACTAACTAATCAACACATATACTATTAAATACTAATTGATATGGATATGAAGACTACAAAATTTGCCCATCATCGACGTATCTAAGAGACGTGCCGAGAACTCCCAAAACTTGCTCATCAACAAAACAACAAACAAATACTAGTACAAAGGAAACACAAATAACAGACCAAGGATGCCTATCGTGGGGTCGAAAACCGCGACAAGCATTGTTGTTCGTCAGGTGTCAGAGTGCGTGTCTCCGGTGGCTCGGGTGGACTCAAGAACATAAGAATCATAGAGGGGACACAATGGTTTATCCTGGTTCAGGCTATCGGGGCCCTACGTCCAGCAGCTGATGATTCTTATACTCAAGAGCATCCAAAATCTGGGGGGTTACAACAGAGTGTAAGAGAGAAAGAGAGAGATTTGGTAGGGGATCGCTCGGTGCATTGTATCAGTCAGCAGTAAGATCGGGTCTAGGCTTCCGTCGATCAGGAGCCTGAGGCTCGGGCGAGCCCCCGAGTCCCGAGCAGAGGCGGCGGGCGTGCTCGGGATCGGCCTGATTCCTTTGCCGGAGGGTATGCGCGAGAGTACCCGATGGATATAGCTCCCGGCCCCGGGCGATCCTGAAAGGGTCGGTCGGGGGTCTCTCGGTCAGGAACCTTTGATCCCGAGGCTTAACATACCTCTATGTTAGGATCTCATCAACGCCTATTTGGTTGATTGTCGCTACCAAGACATGGATCAGGGAGGCATAAAACCAACAAACTTGCGTGAATGCAACATTATTCATGATGCCAATAAGATGAACATACACTAGTAGAGAACAGACCTTTGATCCTCGGCCAAAATGGGCTCTAGTCCCGGAATTTTTTGCCCCCGGGACTAGAAATACCTTTAGTCCCGGTTGGTGGCTCCAACCGGGACTAAAGGTCCCTGCCCAACGGCTACTGCGCCAGACAGAGGTGGCAGGGACCTTTAGTCCCGGTTGGAGCCACCAACCGGGACTAAAGGTATACTTTTACTCCCGGTTGGTGGCTCCAACCGGGAGTAAAGGTCTACTCCTGGGCCGTGGCTGCGCCCGGGGTTGGAAAGTTACCTTTAGTCCCGGTTGGATCTATCAACCGGGACTAAATGTTCTCCCTTTATAAATCGGCCGTCTCCTATTCCTCCCCGAGCCCGAGCTCAGCACATTTTGAAGCTCACTGCAGTAGTGTTCTTGCTTCCTCCCTCCCTCCATCCATTCTTCGATTCCTCCGTCGATTTCTTCGATTCCTCCGTCGATTCTTCAGTTGTAAAGGTTACCAATCTCATACTCTCATTTTTTACCATTTTCTTATGCCATTTTATTCACTATATATATTTATGGTTCTTTATTGTGGTTTTTTTCATTTGTAAGCAATTTGAGCTCAAAATCACTTTAAGCTTGCATATTTACATGAAAGAAGGTTAAAGTATATATAAATATAAAGTTAGAAAATTATAGCAAATCCTTACTAGTTGAACTTGCGGACCGTGTTCAGGTCGGCGAGGATGTTCTCTGCCGAGCGGTAACGGACGTCAAGGAGGAGCTTTGATTCTACGAGGGAGAGCGATAACGGTCGTGGAAGACCATGTTCCCTTCCTCGTAGAATCGGAGCTCTTCCTTGACCAAGTACGGTGCCGTCCGGTGGAGAAATGCTCGCCGAGCTGATCACGTAAGCAAGGTCAACTAGTACGGATGGTTATTTATTCACATGTCCCGATATCGTCGTAGTAGTCTGTCAATCACCGTACCTAAACGTAGTATATATAAATAAAAACTTAGAAAATAGTTAGAAAATTATAGAAAATCCGTACTAGTTGAACTTGCGGACCGTGTTCAGCTCGGCAAGCATGTTCTTTGTCGAGCGGTAACGGACATCAAGGAGGAGCTTTGATTCTACGAGGGAGAGCGACAACGGTCGTGGGAGACCGTGTTCCCTTCCTCATAGAATCGGAGCTCTTCCTTGACCAAGTACGGTGCTGTCCGGTGGAGAAATGCTCGCCGAGATGATCACGTAAGCAAGGTCAACTAGTACGGATGGTTATTTATTCACACGTCCCGATATCGTCGTAGTAGTCTGTTATGTGTGTACATTCCCATTCTTCTGTTAATTTGCGGAAATATCATATGAATTACTTACCTGCCGCAGTAAAAGACGAGAACACAATGACCATTAAAAATATCATTGTTTAGAGATCTAGATAATTTTATAGTTTGTTAATTTTATTTGTTTATAAAAGAAGAAATTTATAGTGTATTAAAAAATGAGTATAGAGAGTAGATGGCAACTGCTTCCGGGTCCTCGGCCTCTCATGGGTTTCCAAAGCGACTTAGGCCGGGCCTTCCTCTCATTCCATGCGGCAAGTGTCGTGATGAGACGAAGATTGTGATGGAGTACCGAGTGAAGAAGGAGGGTCCCAACAAGGATCGTATCTTCTACAAGTGTCCGGATCGCAATGTGAGTTATTTTATCGTATTTAATGATTATGGTTAGTTTATACCTATTTTCATGATGGTTGTGATTAAAGTTCTAATTTTTTGTTTTAATTTCAGTGGGATGGCAGTGGACGATGTTCAGGCTTCTACTGGGAGGAAGAGTATGTTGAACTCGTGCAAAAATATCTTGCACAACAGGCAGATACGGCGGCTAATGAGGTAGTGATCCAGCCGAAGAAGCCCAAAGATGTTGCACAATCGGGGGATCTGTCTGTTTTAGTTGAGATTGGTCGCGAAATCCTTGTGCTCCTGAAATGTATTTTAGCTTTAGTTCTTTTAGTGGTAGTTGGGATTGTCTACATTGTAGCGATGCTTTTATAAATTTGTATCTTTTGTGGTGGCACGCATGTTGTATAAATAATTAATTATGATCTAGGTTTTAATATGATATTTATGTCATGTAATGCAGATGAGCCGTCATTGGATGTATAATGCTGATCGCCGCTCACAAGAGTTCATTGATGGCGTGCATTCTTTATTACGTGCGGCCGAGGCAAACAAACGCGACGGTTTCATGTGCTGCCCATGTGCCATATGTAAGAATACGGTGGAATATCCTTGCTCAAGGACTCTTCATTCACACTTGTTCAAGTCGGGTTTCATGCCAAACTATATTTGTTGGACAAAGCACGGAGAAACCGGTGTTGTAATGGAAGAAGATGAAGAAGAACAATGGGACGACAATGATATTATTCCTGATGGTGCGTGCTTCAATGATACTGCAATGGGAGAAGCTGAAGAAGAGGTAGCCGCAGAAGATGAGCCGGCTGATGATCTTTGTCAGGTCATTCGTGATGCACAAAGAGAATGTGAAAGTGAAAAGGAGAAGATCAAGTTCGAGCGGATGCTAGAAGATCACAAGAAATTGTTGTACCCAACTTGTGATGCAGGGCAGAAAAAGTTGGGAACCACACTAGAATTGCTGCAATGGAAGGCAAAGAATGGTGTATCTGACAAGGGATTTGGAGAGTTACTAAAAATCCAAAAGAAGATGCTTCCGAAGTACAATGAATTGCCCGCCACTACCTACGAAGCAAAACAAGTTGTCTGTCCTATGGGGCTAGAAATAGAGAAGATACATGCATGTCCTAATGACTGCATCCTATACCGTGGCAAAGAGTACGAGAAATTGGATGCATGCCCGGTATGCCATGCGTCACGGTATAAGATCAGGCGAGATGACCCTGGTGATGTTGAGGGCGAACGTCCGCGTAAGAAAATCCCTGCCAAGGTTATGTGGTATGCTCCTATAATACCACGCTTGAAACGTCTGTTCAGAAACAAAGAACATGCAAAATTGTTACGATGGCACAAAGAAGACCGTAAGGTAGACAATATGTTGAGACACCCTGCTGATGGGTCCCAGTGGAGAGCAATCGACAGAGAATTCCCGGAGTTTGCAAATGACGCAAGAAACTTAAGGTTTGCTTTAAGTATAGATGGTATCAATCCTTTTGGAGAGCAGAACAGTAGTCATAGCACTTGGCCTGTTACTCTAAGTATCTACAACATTCCTCCTTGGTTATGCATGAAGCGGAAGTTCATTATGATGCCTGTGCTCATCCAAGGCCCGAAGCAACCTGGCAATGACATCGATGTGTACCTGAGACCACTTATTGACGAACTTCTCATTTTGTGGAATAAAGAAGGTGTACGTGTGTGGGATGAGTACAAACAGGAACACTTTGATCTGCGAGCATTGTTGTTCGTAACAATCAATGATTGGCCTGCTCTAAGTAATCTTTCAGGACAGTCAAACAAGGGATATAATGCATGCACACACTGCTTCGGTGATATTAGAGGTGTATTCTTGAAAAAATGTCGAAAGGTCGTGTACCTTGGCCATCGTCGATTTCTTCCTGCAAATCACCCCGTAAGAAAGAAAGGTAAGCATTTTAAAGGGAAGGCAGACCACCTGACCAAGCCTCGCAACCGAACCGGTGAGGATGTACTCGATATGGTCAATGATGTGAAAGTCGTCTTTGGAAAAGGACATGGAAGCCAACCTATTCCGAAAGACGCTAACGGTCACGCACCCATGTGGAAGAAAAAGTCCATATTTTGGGACCTACCCTATTGGCAAGTCCTGGAGGTCCGTAGCTCGATCGACGAGATGCACCTGACGAAGAATCTTTGTGTGAACCTGCTAGGCTTTATGGGTGTGTATGGAAAGCCTAAGGACACATTTGAAGCACGACAGGACCTGCATTGTTTGAGAGAAAGAGACAACCTGCATCCAGAGAAGACAAATGATGGACGCCATTACTTACGTCCTGCTAGCTACACTCTAAACAAAGAGGAGAAGGAAATCATGTTTGAATGCTTAAACAACATCAAGGTACCATCTGGATTCTCCTCGAATATAAAGGGTATTATAAATGTGCCAGAGAAGAAATTCTGTAACTTAAAGTCCCATGACTGTCACGTTCTCATGACGCAATTACTTCCAGTTGCATTAAGAGGAATTCTACCTCCAAATGTACGTCTAGCCACCGTAAAGCTATGTGCATTCCTCAATGCAATTTCTCAGAAGGCAATTGATCCAACTGATCTAGCTAAACTACAGAATGATGTGGTTCAATGTCTCGTCAGCTTTGAGTTAGTGTTCCCTCCTTCCTTCTTTGATATTATGACACACCTCCTAGTTCACCTAGTCAAGGAGATTTTCACTCTCGGTCCTGTGTTCCTACACAACATGTTCCCCTTAGAGAGATTCATGGGAGTCCTGAAGAAATATGTTCACAACCGTGCTCGCCCAGAAGGAAGCATCGCCAAGGGCTATGGAACAGAAGAGGTCATTGAGTTCTGTGTTGACTTTATTCCCGACCTTGACTCGATTGGTGTTCCTGAATCGAGACATGAGGGGAGACTAAGCGGAAAGGGGACACTAGAGAGGAAAACATATATTGGTACGGATGATGATTATTTCAATAAAGCGCACTACACAGTCTACAGAACTCCTCTTTGGTAGATCCGTATATTGAGACACACAAGGATCTCTTATGATCCGAGTTTCCAGGGAAGACTGAAGCTTGGATTACGCATAAGCACATGGAAACTTTCGGCGGTTGGTTGCAAAAAAAATGTCAAGGTGATGAGAGCATCCATGAGCAACTGTATTTATTGGCTATGCAACCATCATGGCATATCGTCACATACAAAGGGTACGAGATAAATGGGAACATATTCTACACAGTAGCCCAAGATAAAAGGAGTACCAACCAAAACAGTGGTGTCCGCATAGATGCCACAGACCCGAATGGGAATAAGCAGACATATTATGGACGCATAGATGAAATATGGGAACTAGAATATGCACCTACTTTGAAGATCCCATTGTTCAAGTGCCAATGGGTCAAGGTGACCGGAGGCGGGGTAACAGTAGACAACGAGTATGGAATGACAACAGTAGACCTTAGTAATATTGGGTACAAAGACGAACCATTCGTCCTTGCCAAGGATGTGAATCAGGTGTTCTATGTCAATGATATGTCTACCAAACCAAAAAGAGGGAAAAACGATAATGACTCAACCAAAGAGCCAAAGCGCCACATAGTTCTTTCAGGGAAAAGAGTCATCGTGGGAATTGAGGACAAGTCGGACATGTCAGAAGAATATGAAAAGGATGACCGAATTCCGCCCTTCAAAGTGAACAAAGACCCTAGCATCTTGGTAAATGATGAGGACACTCCATGGTTACGAAGCGATCATAACCAAGGGACATACGTAAAGAAGAAGTTCACTGCTGTGCCCACTTGATGATATAGTGATTTAATATAGTGTGTGTTTGAGATATTATGTAATAATTGTGAATTCAGATGTTTATTATGTCATGTTTCAAATTAAATCAATGTTTGATTTGGTGGGATTTCTCTCTCAAAAAGGTAAATTAGGATACTGAGTGATGAAAAATTAAAATATTAACGTTAAAATGATGTGAAAACAAATTTCCTGTCCAAAACCAATAATTTTAATAATTTTAATTAAACACTACATTTTTGCATTAACGAAATAATAAATATTAGTTACATTATGTTTTATAATTCTAAAAAAAAATAAAAAAGTTAGGTTATCGATTTTTCCTATGTGCAATAAACAAAAATAAAATTCATATTTTTAACAAAATAATTTTATGCCTTTTATTTAATTTACTATGTATTTAATAAAAACTATTGCATTTCTATTGTATTTAACAAGACTATTGCTTAAAACAGGCGGGAAACGAAACTGCAGGCCACCTTTACTCCCGGGTGGGAAGCCCACCCGGGAGTAAAGGTGGGCTGCAGTTTCGTGGCCCGCCAAAAAAAAGCCTTTACTCCCGGTGCGTGTTACCAACCGGGAGTAACCTTTACTCCCGGTTGGTAACACGCATCGGGAGTAAAGGCACCTTTACTCCCGGTTGGTAATACGCACCGGGAGTAAAGGGTTTTTACTCTCGGTTGGTGGCTGGCACCGGGAGTAATTCTCCTCTGCTATATAACCTCCAGCGCCTGGCAGATCGATCCGCTCGTCTTCTTCCTCGTCGAACACCGCCGCCCTCTTCTTCCTCGCGCCGCGTCCGTTCGCCTTCCGTGACACCGGCGCCGCCGTCTTCTTCCTCGTGCGGCCTCCACCGCGCGCGCCCGTGCCCCTCCTCCACGCTTGCCCGTGGCCCTCCACCGCGCCCTCCTCCGCGCCCGAGGCCCTCCACCGCGCGTTGCCCCACCGCGCCGGCCCGAGGCCCTCCAGTACGTACACTGCCGAGCTTGATCGAGGTGATATATTCGTCGATCTCTTTGTACATTCGTCCGAGCCCTCCACTGCTGAGTTATAGATCACGTCGAAAACTACAACTTTGGTGTAAGCCATGTCAAAGGTCGAGGTCGATTGAAAATTCCAAATTTTGAATCACAAAATCTAGAAACTAAAAATGAATATTTGGAACTCTAAATGATTTTAAATAAAAACATATCTTAAGGCAAGTTTTGAATATTTGGAACTCTAAATGACAAGTATAATTAAGGATCACCAATGAAATTACTTTAGAAATTAATTAGATCGATGTAAATCCATGGCTTGTATAATAAACACGCTATATATTATTTGGAAACAACGCTACGAACCATCCGCTAATGATCCAGCCCATCAACCGCCATATATTCATCACTATATGATATGCCATTATTCCAAGATGCAGTTTCAATAGAAGAATTTTTTCTATCTTCATAGATCAATGTTTGTTAACGAAATTTTATCCAAATATATTCATGTAGGGTCTTTTTTTTGAAGGATTTGTTGTAGGATATATAATGGTCAAATAGGAACTCAATTTTGATACCCAGTTTGTAAACTAAGCGTTTTTTAGTTTATCAAAAATATCACATGTGATGATGTTAGCAGTTTTTGTTGGACTTGCATGCATGGCTACAGACAAATAAAGGAAAACTTCAATGTTTCTTCATTTGTGAACTTTGAATATACAGATATAATATATTAATGTTGCTAAAGTAATATGAGCATTACATATTTTTTTCCGGGAAGACTATCTTCAAACTTTATATCATAGCATCAGAGATCGCCTGTAGAAGAAGAAAATAAATTCTTATCATTTCGGAAATAGTAATGGTTATATGAGCAATAAGACACATATACTTATATTTCATAATGACTTATACTTACATTATTAACATAGAATTTTCTCATATGATGAATGACTACATGGTTCACATGGTACATAGGATCACAACATCACGCACCGACACCGCCCCGGCCCGCCTCACGTCGTCGTCGTCGTCAGCACGCCGGCCCGCCTCACGTCATCGTCGTCAGCACACCGGCCACCGTGCCGACACGTATATATACGTCATTTGTATTCATATGCATTTCGTCCATGCGTTTCTATGTATACGGCGGAGCACCGCCGCCCTCGTTCACCCATGTGTACAGACATATATACGGCGGAGTGGAGCACCGCCACTCTTGTCACACTGCCCTTTCTCGTGCCCTAATTCGCCCTAGTACCGACGTAGTTCGTCCTAGTGTGGCGAATTGCGTCCGTGATCGAGGGGCAAGATTTAATAATGCATATTGTTTGTAGATTTTACGCATGTAATAAGCAAAGATTTGACGTACTATATATTGGTTTTGTTTTTTGAAGCTAGATGGCCGACCCGAGAAATATGGATGAGGAGGAGTTGATGATGAATTTGATCAACACTGGCACTCAAGTTGCCGGCGATGATGGTGCTAAAAATAACGTGCAAGAGGATGTAGATGACGGGAGTCAGTACTTAGCTCTTGAACAAAATGAGCAACAACATATTGGCCAAGTATATATTTTTTATTATTAGCTATATATATATATTATCATATGTCTTATGTGTGCTCATGACATTAAAAATAATGTTTATGTTTTGTAGCCCTCTGGATCGACATCAACAACTACAACGAAGAGTAAAAATGTTCGAGGTCCCAAAAAGCCATTGGAGGGTCGCTTCATCATCTCGGAGTTCAATGTGGATACAGGAGAACCGGGGGGGCCGAATAAAATGAAATTTGTGCACCATTGTGGTTACCTTGTACGGGACCGGCTCCCGATTAGTACCCGTGAATGGAAGAAGAAGACCAATGCTCCTCATATCAGTTTTGTCTCCGATCGTGACAAGGCGTTAATTTGGAATGATGTCTTGGTACATTTCACGCTCCAAACAGATGATTATGATGATATAATAGATGGTGATGAATTGAAGGAGCGAGTTAGGGATTGGGCAATGAAGAAGATGGCCACCCAGTTTCAGACTTGGAAGAAACACCTATACACGACGTATGTCAAGAAGAACATAGCACCAGATTTTACTGTCCCAGGCCCGATCTCAAAGCAGAGGCCCTATTGGGATGAGTTTGTATAGTACAATACTTCGGAAGAGGGTGTGAGTCGGGTGATAAAGAACCAACGTAATGCCCAACAGAAGACATACCACCATACCTTGGGATCAGGTGGCTACCCGACTGCCATTAAGAAGTGGAACAAAATGGAAGCAGACCTTCTTGCCAAGGGTATCAGACCAGAATCACTCGAGTGGGGAGAACATGCAAAGAATTGGTTTTTCGCTCATGGGGGAACACTAGACTAGGAGACAGGGAAGTGCGTTTATGGCGCAAGACTGCAAGAAGCAGCAGAAAGATTGTTTTATGCTCAGAGAGCTACTGCTAGTGGTGCGTTCAGGCCCAACAGAGAGAAGGATGAGCTGACATACGCCATCGGGACTATTGAACATGGTGGCCGAACTAGAGGCAAAGGAAGTGTCTCGTGGGAGCATGGATTCCCTCAGGACAGACCTTCCTACAGAAGTCGCCAGAGAAAGAAGGAAGAAGAGGCACACCGGCTCCAGAGGTTGGAGGAAGCGGTGCGTGAAGCACAGGAGCGGGAAAAAAACCTTGAAGCGAGAATGCAGGAGGAAATCAAAAGGCAAGTGCAAATAGCAGTGAGTGCAAGCAAGCAGGCATCAGAGCCAGGAATCAACATTAGCCAATCTGTTCAGTTGAAAAGCAGCTGCGCTTCCACGGAGATACCAAATCAAGGGGACACAGGACTGCGCTTCCCTGTGGATGACGTCACTGAACCTTGTACAATGTGTGAGCTACACATTCCGAAGGAGAATTCCACAATCAAGGTGGCTATCGGTCTTGTTAATCCTATCGACCGAACCAAGACACCAAGGATTCATGGGAATATAATCCAAGAAGGATATGCTACCATCTCGGTAGATAAAGCTGAAAAAGGTTTTAGTGATTTGCCTCTTGACATTCCTGGAGGTGATGGCGAGAAGACTCTAGGAGAAGCGGAGAAGACATTCATTCTATGGCGCAAGCGCTACATCATCATTCCAGGGATGTCGGCTCCACCTCCTCCTGAACTACCTCACCATAGGTACGTGCGGATGAAAACACTACATCATTAATTTGTATTGGCTTAAATAATTAACAATCTGCTTATAATAATATGTCATTCCTTTTTTTGTAGCAGATCCTCCCCCAACCTAAATCCAATTGTTCAATCGCCAGATCATCATAGTGCTCTGTACGATGACATTGTGTTGGAAGACGAGGCTGCATCCACACCCTCTCCAAGGAGGTCTCCAACGCCGCAGCCGCCACCTCCAAGGAGGTCTCCAACGCCGCTGCCAACACCTCCAAGGAGGTCTCCAACGCCTCCCCCGCCCCCGCCTACCAAGAAGCCTAGCAAGAGGCCAGCCCCTCAAACGAAGAACCAGTCCCCGCCTGCAAAGAAAGCCACCATGAAACCAAGGGCTATTCCCAAAATAATATCTGAAGAGAAGGAAGAAGGAACTGATGCATATAAAAAAGACATGTCTAGATTCTATGACAAACTTAAAATGAATCAAGAAGCAAGGAGAAACCTAGAGAAACCGTACTTCTTCGTAGCTCCGGATATTTTAAGAAAAAAGGTGACTTCTTACCAGCAACAACAGCGGGAATCTCGTAAGCCGTCCAAATCAACGTTATCAGACTATGACCGCACTCTCACCAAGTCAATTGAGGCGGCACAGAAAAAGAAGTGGGCAGGGAAAGGAGTTGCCCAACTCGGACAACAAGCGCACCAATCAATCCCCCCGCTAGTTGTTGGTAATGAATATGGTTCGAATTTAGGATTAATGCATCAGGCAAACATACCTCCGGATGTCGATTTGGATCACCTTGGTGAATTTCTTGATGAGACTGGTCTCGACCTTTACCAGATGTTTGGTGATGGAAACATTGAGAGTGCGGCGGAGGTTGATATTTGGAAGAAAAAATTTGTACTAGGCCAGAGTCTATACAACCCTCAAGCCTTATCTGATCTGGGGACGCAAATGTACCTGCTAAACAAGTGGTACATGCAGGCGTCTACCAGTGGAGACTTCTGCGTTGGTGTCAGAATTAGAGACGAACATTGGTTCCGTGGCGATGATGTTATGTATGTTGACTTTGCAGAATTTCATCAACTATGCCACCTGACCTCTTTGGACAAAGTTATCATTAGCTGCTATTGCCTGTAAGTAATAATTCTTTCGATCTATTATTAAACTCATCATATGTGTGTATATGCATATAAATTATCCTAACAAGTACTATATATATGCAGATTTACAATGACAGAGCTCAGAAAGGAAGGCTGCAATGAAATTGGTTTTGTTGATCCCCATATAGTATTCAAAGACCCAATTACTCCAATGGCTAATTGGAAGTCTGAGTCAGAGAGTAACATCATGAACTTCTTAGTGAACCAATGCCACAAGAAGGATATACTCTTTCCCTATAACTTCAAGTGAGTGTTAATCATGTCGATCATAGCCTTAATGGCTCATATGTTGATTCTAGTTAATTAATGAGTGTTATGCGTTATATCCTATAAACACATGCAGCAATCACTGGATATTGATGGACATCGATCTGGTGAAAAGTCACTTGATAATCTATGACTCGATGAGAAAACCACAACAAGACTACCAAGATATGATAGATATTATCCAGAGGTAATTTCGGGATCTCTAGCAACTATATATACACACAAACATGATGATTAACTATATCTGATGACGTGGCAAATTTTTTATTGGGCAGTGTTTGGAAAACCTTTATTGAGAAGCAACACATGGAAAAATGCAAAGCGCCACTGAATGTAATCCCTTTGAAAGTAAGTCCCCCTGAATCGCATCATCTTTATTAATTAAACATATAGCTTTCACCGGATCACCAGATTGGATGACAAATCTTTTTCTCATAAAGTGGTGTCTGAGGCAGGAACAGGGGAACAACTACTGTGGTTACTATGTTTGCAAGTTTATCAAGGTGCTCTCCCAAAGAACTCCTACAGAGAGACTCAAAGTACGTTAAAAATACACTATATATTCATTTAATTATTATTATTGATTGTGTTACTATGTCTTTATATATATATATGTACATATATTAATTTATTTTCCTTTAATTCAAACCTATAGACTCGATGGTTGGAGGAAAAGGTCATACGGCAAGACCAAATCAAAGCAATTCAAGAGTCTATAGCCGGATTTTTTAATGAGCAGGTCATCGATTCCAAGGGCGAGTTCTACTTCGACCCAACACTGCCATTGAAGCCAAGCTAGAGGATAAGAGGAAACTTGTTATGTCACAACAACTATAATGCAATCTTTTGTAATATATGCACATGAAATAATATAATGTAAAATACACATATGCATGCATGCATGTAAATATATATATGATGCATGCATGCATATATATATATATATATAAATATATTTCTATGCTTGAATTGTGTGATTTAATACGTTCATTGTGCTTGAACCAAAACATACTATATGCGCGTATAAATGTATAATTAGCATCGTACAATTCGACTTCGAAAACCTATTTTGAAAAGAAAACAAAAAAAATGAAAAGAAAAGAAAAAAGAAAAAATCCTTTAGTCCCGGTTCGTATTACCAACCGGGACTAAAGGTGCCGGCCATCGTGGCATGTCAGGAGGCACCTTTAGTCCCGGTTGGTGTTACCCACCGGGACTAAAGGTCCTCCTTTAGTCCCGGTTCCTGACCCGGGACTAAAGGACCCCCCTTTAGTCCCGGATGCTTGCTCCCGGGTGGGGAACCGGGACTAGAGGGGGTTCCCCACCGGGAGTAAAGCTCGGTTCTCTACCAGTGATAAGGAGCAAATAACAGATTAATAAGGGAAAAATTGAAACAACTGGGAGGTCACTGATATAGAAAGGGGTCATAGAGAGCAAATTACCTTATGCGCTCACTGGAATCTTCTCTTCCACTTTGAAGCAAATGAACATGGCGCATCGCCGGAACTGCAAGGAAGAGGGAAGGAGGGCGCGTTGACGACCTACGAGGGAGGGAGAGGGAGGGGCCTTCGAAGGAGAGGGATGGAGGACGAGGGAGAGAAGAGAGACTGAGAGAGGCGCTGAGGGAGAAGTGCAGCTGAGGGAGGGAGAAGTGAGGGAGAGGTGAAACCCTAGCCGGATATATATAAACCCGATACAACAGGATTGGATATAGGCTCTGCTGGGCTTGGAGCTGGGCTAGGATTTACCCAGGCGGGCCTTATAGTGTGCCCGCGTCCAAAAATCAATTTACGGAGACGGGCATCTTAAGACGGTCGCCTCCGAAAATGGAACCTTTTTGGAGGCGGTTGTTTTATAACGACAGCATCTGTAAATACATTTTTGGAGGCGGGTATTTCCTGACCATCTCCATAAATAAAACAATCACCTCCGTAAATCGATTTTCGGAGGTAGTTATTTTTTGGTGCCTCTGTAAATAAAAACAACCGCCTCTGTTAATCACTAGGCATTAACCGAAGCGGTTGGATTTTGTGACCGCCTCGGTTAATGTTTGGGTAGTGGCTAGCAAAATCATTTTTATAGTAGTGACTACAAATGAAGGAGGGTTGTCCTCTACTGGATATTTTGGTGTTAGAGATCTTTAGAAAAAGGTGGTGGAGACACCACAAGAGGATTGAAGATTAAGTTTTTTCTTTTGTTTGTGTCGACTCCCAGTGGAGCATTGTATCAGTTTGTTTTATCCCCGGATATCGAGTTTGGCCTCAGTGCTAAGACTTGTATTGTGCGGCTACACTCATTCATCAGGTGGATGCAGGAGGCCGGAATATTTTCCTTAATCTAAAAAAAGTTTTTTCTAAGAAAATGGAAAATTTTCTAGCCGCACATAGCTAAGTTTTATAGGTTTTTTCAATAATCAGCTGATCTAATATAAAGGGGAAATATAAATAATAGAAAATAATCATAAGCAAAATTAGCTTAGAGACAGCACACGCGAGCACAATTTACAGAAATGTATGATGGGGCTCTCTTCTTTATTCAACATATTTGATCTTAGTTGTACATAACCATCGGCTCGAGTGATAAGTAGAAACCCACACCATAGAACGTGGTGGCCAAATGTTAGAGTAGGATAAGGGTGGGGCCCACCAAAGCTGAACCAGCCTTAACCCTTAGGTCACCATGCCATTTGTTTCACTAACACTCCTCCTTTGATGTACTACCATGATATGTATGACAAAAGCACCATCCAAAATCCAATAGGAAAAAATGTTTTTTTCTTGAGAATTACACAGTACAATGTAGACGTCTACATTTTCACGCACACTCACCCCTATGAACACACGTACGCAAACCCTACCCCTATGAGCACCTCTGAAGGAGTTGGTGAACTTTTATTTACCTTTGCATACTTCAGTATATTTATCGGCAGCATATGTGGATGAGAGTTATGGGACTGCTGCAGTGGTGGCTTGATTGTGGTGGTAAGCAAAGGCTTTAGGAGAGGAGAATCCTCCATCTGTCGCTTCTTTTCCCCTTTTTATCTCATCATTTTTTATCATAAATTTTTTATATAACAAGGTAGAGCTAACATCATCATCTGTTTTTTTAGGATTGTCTTTGGTGTGTATGGAACTTTGGACTCTCACCATCCTCCCCCACACTTGAACTTTTGTGTGAAAGTCAAGCATGTAGGATCGAGGTCTCCTTTTGAGTGTGTTTCATTACCAAGGATCATCACGTATGTAGTTGATGCAGCTCCTGTGATGTCAGGCATCGTATGTCCCCTGTTCTTCTTGATCTTTAACCTAAAATGGTTAGCAAACAAGAATACCCAAAGGTGCATTCTATCCTGACAACACGTTCTTGCTTTTTATTCACACTACTAGGAATATCTACTTCTATGACGAACAACTTTCATCACTGAAGGAGCCAAATTCATCATAATTTCAGTTTTCTGACAAATTTATCATGAAAAATGGTTCGTCATAGAAGTCGCGTCATTCTTGAAATTCTATGACAATTCTAGAAATTTGTCATAGATGTGGATAGATCTATGATAAAAACTGACCATATTTCAACTGCTTTGTCATGCATGGTAGGGGGTAGCCACACTAGCGGGTGCTTCCGTTGGAGATTCTTTCAATGTGTACATGCTATAGCTGGCTGCATTGGAGATGGTTCGGGTACGTGTCACCTTCTTATTGCACAACGTGGCCATCTCTAGTTCTTGCACATTTCAGGTTCTTACTGGACAACGTGTCAGGACCCTATTGTTCCACATGTCAGTTTTCTATTAGCACACGTGTCGTGTTGTGGTTGGGTCACGTGTCACTTTTTCATTGGACCATGTGTCATATTTTTATTGGTCCACGTGGTGTGACCACAATACCCTGCGTGTCTTTCTTTTACTCGACCACGTGTCTCAATTCTGTATATCCACATGTTAGTATTTTATTGGGCCACATGTCATGCCCTGAGCTACCCACGTGTCTTTTTTTATTTGACCACGGGATGGATTTGTACCACGTATTTTGTTTGTATTGGCCCATGTGTCCTATCCTGGCACTTACACGTGTCATTCACTGGTTCGTCTATGTGTTAGATTCTTATTTAACAACGTGCCTGTACCAGATCTACCACATGCACAACAATCATTACATCAGAAAAAATAATTTTAGATCTACACTGTTGCATAAAATGACTACATGCATAATTATATTGAACCTGAATCAAATAACAGTAGTTCAGCTCAATAGCAAACCACTGATAGAGTTCACATATCAAGGCACCAAAATTGCACATGAAAACAGCAAACAAACCACATGTTTACTGTACCAACAAGACTGAGAGTTACCAGCACTTAAGAGCATGAAATGCTCACAGAGCTTATTGTACTCCTCCTATTGCTATTTCTTGAACTCCTCAAACTCCCTATCTGTGTTTTCTGCCTTCCTCTTTAGTTGATCCACTTGTTCAGCGAGGACAGCTAAACTATCCTGATGCGCAACAAGTTGTTCTCGAAGTCTGGAGCAACTTGTCCTAATACTATAATTCTTCAAAGAAAAGGTGTTGCAGCTGGCCTAGGAGAGGACCATGGAAATAACATCAGCAACAGGTTCTGCTCGTATAGTTTCCATAGCTTCCTATGAAACCAAGGAATAAACATTAAGAAGAGGACTTAAATTGCAGAACTAAGAGATTATTTATTACAAGTAATGCATAGGTCTTCCTCAGCCTACTGTTGATAGAGATTCATAAGCACAATGCATAGGTAACATATTAACTATTGTAATATTACAACTTCAAAATGATGGTGCCACTTTAGGCTCCTCCTACTTTTCCTTCTTTTATGCCAATGGCTTCAGTAGATTTTAAGGAAAGCAAATGAAGATACTTACCACTACTTCTCTTGTAGCATCGCTCAGTCCCGTGTTGCTACTAGTATGGAAGTTGTTGAAGATTTCCACTGCATCAACATCTTCATGAGGTCGATCATGTTCTTCAATGAGCACTTCTTGATCATGTCTTGCGTCCTTCCTATTTTTGTCCTTCTGTTAAAATTGCACATGCCTTTCTGTTAATACAAAAGGCATTGCATATTTGATATAAAAAGAGTAACACAACCATCACTTACATATGCTTGTAGGTGGGCAATATAGGAGCAAGATCCTATAACCTGGTGGCACTTGACTTTTGCATGGTTTCGCTTGTTCTGCTCC
Organism: Miscanthus floridulus; assembly: GCF_019320115.1. Taxonomy (NCBI): domain Eukaryota; kingdom Viridiplantae; phylum Streptophyta; class Magnoliopsida; order Poales; family Poaceae; genus Miscanthus; species Miscanthus floridulus. The sequence goes on from NC_089588.1 coordinate 81,561,146, forward strand.
GAGACTTCCTACAACCACAATTGTGTTAGACTGCAACACAAGTAGACCACATAAAGACTAGACAAGAAATAAATGAGTTCACACACACCTTGTTCTTGGAACTTAACCACATGTGGACTAGTGCAAACCATTGTGCGTCATTCATGCAAGACATAGAAGAGGTCTTTCTGATTTGATCAGCGGGGATGCCATTGAAGTAAGATCACTTGAACCTGTACCGTGTCTGCTGTATAATAGACTGGAATACACTCATGCATGCTTCTTTTGTTGCTTCATCATTGTCATCAATGGCCAGCCTCAACTGTAGAAGTGTGAATGCAAATAAAATCCATTAGTAAATTGCTCAAGGCAGAGTTGAATGTCAACAAGGGATATACATACTTATAGATAGCTTGGCCATAAATCCATTGTGATGTTTGATCTGTCACTTGTAATGTTTCCAGTGTGGAAAAATTGGTACTTGAGACCTGACTACTACACCTGCCTCTGAGGCAAACTTGGCAGCTTGCAATGGATCATGTGGCCTTCTGTTCCCCTTGACAACCGAGATGGGCATCCTTGTTCCTATTGATTGGGTGGTTTTGTGAAGCCCAACCCCCTTAGTTACTTGCCTCGACTTCCTCGCTCTTCTCTATAATGGTACTATGTAGTTTTTATACATTCAGATTGTTAGAAAAGTAACTTGGATATCAAATAGTGTGACTTGATTTATAGACATTCTAAGGTAGTATGAACCTTCGCAAGTTTGGTCATTCTACGGGTGGGAAGGTGGAGTCTCCTCTTTGGCATGGCTAAGGTCATCTTCACGTGACCAGTCCCTCACAGGGCTTTGTTCACCTTGTGCGTGATGACTTTTGGACCTAGTTGGAACTACAAGATGCTGCAACTTTGCTAGACTAGTTGGCTTCACTCTCTTCGATTGCCATCCCCTAGGACACATATCGGTACTGCCTTTTGCCCTACTGGCAGGGACTTTTCTATGGCTTGTTCAACCCACACCCTAAAATTGGAGAAACAAACTTAAGCGGCAAGCATGTAAAAATTACATTGCTATCCACACAACAAAGAATTGAATTGCATTGCTACCTAAACCAACCCCGCTCCCATCCCAACATGACAAGATAGAACAAGCATCTCGATTGCAAGGGGTACTAGCTCTTCTAAATCTTTATCTATATCACGATATCCTTGAATATGCTCCCTTGCTTCTGGGAGATATTCCGGATGTCAACATGTGGAGATATTCTAGATGTCAACATGTAGATCACAAAGGCATTTATTGAGTTAACCTTATATCGAATGTCAACAAAATAGAGCAGGAGCGTGCAAATTAGTCGCCTAAACTATAGTTTATCCAGAACCATTACTTGAATAAAGTACATGTGAACTATAGCTTATATGGAAGCTATTATACTCGAATAAAGCACATGCGAACTACAATCAACTAAGAAATATGTAACCCCATCACTATATATCTACATGTCCTAGGTTCAACCACTAGAATACAGCACACATCATAAAAGAAATTTTGGTACCTCTTCCTATTCCTGACTACGCTGCATCGTCAGCACCGCCCTCTTGTCATCCTGATCACAGAAGTGGTGCGACCGACATCGATGAAGGGGTAGCAGATCTAGTGTGGTGGTCGTCAATGATGACGCTGGGGCTCGGTCAGAACAGGTGCTGATGTAGGGGTTCCGAATCCAGCATGTACTGCCATTGACGGTGGTCCTTCTGCCGTTAGCGGACCTACTGTCGATGAAGGGGATTGGACCCGAATCTGGCTTTGGCTATAGCTATGGTTCGGAAAGGTATGAGTGAGGGTTTGGCGGGAGAGTGGAGGAAGATTCAAGCTATTGTGCCGATGCGCCTAGCTAGGGTTCGGATCTAGGGTGGTAGTGGGGGCTAGGCTTTGGAGTGGGAGGAGAGACGGTGCGACTGGTCCAGCTAGAGAATGGAGATGGAGGCGGAGACGATGACTCCTTGTGCTTTTATGTGGCCATCATAATACGGCAAATACCTTTTTTTTAAATCGATGGCGTGGTAAACTAATTTTCCGCGAGGAGGGCAAAAGAGAGAGATCTAATTTTTGGTTCATGTTGGCGGCACTGCTGGGCGCGGGGATTTCATTTTCGCTCGAAATCAAATTTTTGCGTGGGTATATCGCCGCCCCGTCTGGCATCTGGTGAGCAGAGACCGAATTTGATATGATGAATGGTGATGATATATACGGAGTAATACACTAATGTTTATTAACCGTCCGATCACCAATATTAATCCCCCAAGTTTCGGTGGACCCCTAAGTTTTGGAGGACGGTGACTCTTGATAGCGTTTATGTGTTGGTGATGCAATTACGCGGCAAGTGGGATAGTTCGCTACTAAAGGCATTATCTCAATACCCATCTTTTCCTCTTTTGTGCGTGGTTTCCATCGCCGTTCACCCCCTCCCCCCTCCTCCTACCGTAGGAAGACAGAGAAGAGTGGTTGCCTTGTTCTTACCTCTCTCATAGATTTATGGCTAAACCAGGCACACTAGACTCTTTGAGTTTCATGCAAATTTAATACAGATTTAATTGTTGTGGATTTCCAAGCAACAGGTTGCAGCGGGTGTAGTCAGAAAAAGAGTAATAGATATTGTCCGCCATGTTACAATCACATAGTATCAGACTTTCTCGCTTGTGCTTTTAGAAAAGAGTAGTACACATTGTGCCAACGATTAACACTTATATAGTGTCTGACGCAGGTGAAAACATTCAATCATTGTCCGACATGTTACAATCACATAGTATCGGACTTTCTGGAGTGTGCATTCAGAAAAGAGTAGCACACATTGTGCGAATGATTAACATTTATACAATGCCTGACGCAGGTGAAAGCATTCAGTCATCGTCCAATGTGTTACAATCACGTAGTTTTGAACTTTCTTGTGTGTGCATTTAGAAAAGAGTAATACACATTGTGCCAATGATTAACATTTACAATGCCTGACGCAGGTGGAAGCATTCAAAATAGAAATATGCAAAGTTACTAAGTTACCTATGGTGTTTTATAAGAGGAAAGAAAGCTTCCCAAAAACCTAACTCCCTTTTGAGAGGGGAGGTAGGATCCAGCCCATGACCTCCTAATCACCTCATCCGAGCATGTCGGCCACACAAGCCTTTCGCATCAAGCACAAGAAGCAAACACCGTGAAAGACAAAGCAACACGCATAAGTTGCTCTTTGAATTAAAGTAACAAACTAGCCTTTCAATAAGATTGGAATGACCCTAAATACAATCTACGGCTCAACGAAGGCAGCGAGGACAATGTCTCCTGCATGCGTGGCACCATGATGGCCTCCGCGGTAGCAGTAAAGTCACCAGTGAGCTCCTCTTGCCCCTCCTCATCAGCGCCAACTGGGATGCCAAGTTCAAGCAGGCAGAGATCAAGGCCGGAACAGAGCTGCGCCATGGATAGGGCTAAGGTAGCCCCATGGTGCACCCTGCGAAGGGCCACTATCCTAACCCGAGCTGGCATGGCCCATAGACGGTCCTAAAGTAGGACACCCCTGCGTTCACGTCATTGATGGTGACGAGGGCCATCTCTCAAAGAGCGGCCAAGTCCTCCACTAGGGCTGACAATACTAAAACCAGTCAAAACAAGGCCATGGACATTTGGACAGAGCTTCTCGATGAAGGAAACCTTATCAATCATCTTGGCCTAAGCATCAGTAGCTGCTGCTCGGGCATCAGCAGTCTCCTACTCTGAGGTGGCAAGGGCAGTCTGGACAGTGTTGAGGCAAAGTGCAAGTCGACTAACCTCACCCCTAGGGTTAGAGCACAGGTCACGAGCAGCATCCCAATTATGGAGGGGCTCATGGACTTCCCGACAGCCAGGGGGAGAAGACCCCTCTAGTTTTGAAGGGCGTGCGTCCAGAGAGCGAGCGGCACCAGAGAACCGCTCGACCTCTAGCGTTGTGGCATGAGAAATGACCCTAAAAAGATTAAGGAGATCGGAATGAAACAACTCTGGCAACTAAGAACACAACCACCTTACCCAAGGTGCCACAAATGGGAGTCGAGACGCGGTCGGGGCCCACTCACCTCCAGAGGGTTCTTCGCTAGGCGCTTCCCATGGTCCATCACTACGGCCAAAGACGCGACTTGCTTAAGGCTAGAGAGATGGCAAAGGAGTACCATAGGAAGACAGAGAAGAGTGGTTGCCTCGCTCTTACCTCTCTCATAGATTTATGGCTAAACCAGGCACACTGGGCTCTTCGAGTTTCGTGCAAATTTAATCCAGATTTAATTGCTTCGGATTTCCAAGCAACAGGTTGCAGCGGGTGCAGTCAAAAAAAGAGTGATAGATATTGTCCTGCATGTTACAATCACATAGTATCAGACTTTCTCGTGTGTGCATTTAGAAAAGAGTAGTACACATTGTGCCAACGATTAACACTTATACAATGCCTAACGTAGGTGAAAGCATTAAGTCATTGTTTGGCATGTTACAATCACATAGTATCAGACTTTCTCTCATGTGCATTCAGAAAAGAATAGCACACATTGTGCCAATGATTAACATTTATACAATGCCTGATGCAGGTGAAAGCATTCAATCATTGTCTGGCGTGTTACAATCATGTAGTTTTAGACTTTCTCATGTGTGCATTCAGATAAGAGTAATACACATTGTGCCAATGATTAACATTTACGATGACTGACGTAGGTGCAAGCATTCAAAACAAAAATACACTAATAAGTTACTAAGTTACCTACGGTATTTCATATGTTTCATGGATCTGTTGGAGGCCATTGTGCATTTCATTGTCGATGGCAAGCAGATTCGACTTCTGGAGCCGCAACCACTCCTAGCACTAGGCCATGTCCTCCTCCTTTGTGGGTTGCGCATTGAACAACTAGTGGCATAGCCTGTCGGTCCATTCTCCATGAAGTGCTTTAGGACCTTCTTCATCATCGACTTCGGCGACACGACTAGCTTCCAACTGGAGATGAGCATGTTGAACACGTCGTACCCTTCATTCATCAGGATGACACTAATGGCTATGAACTAGGATGCCAAGCGTGGTACAACGAGCTAGTCGATGAATGGCGTCCACCAATTGGTCAAACCAAAAGCGAGCTCATAATGCAGCACCATCTTGTGGTCGTAATCTGTTGTGAAGAACCACCTGCATAAAGCACCCTGTCAATCTTTTCTAGGGAACTCACCCTATAGGAGGTGAACCATTTTCTAGGGTGAAATCTTAGACGCCCACCTCATCAGGTGGTCAACCCACCCGTCCGTAGCTACCATTCCTCCTGGTGGTGGCTTGTTGCGGACATTTCCAAGTCTGCACTTTAGGTAAGGAGTGATGACACCATAGACAAACTCGTTCCAAACGTCAGGACAAGCCGCTTGCTTCCATGGCAGCACAATGTCATATTTTTTGTGCGCGTTTTCACCAGTACACTTCAACAAGAACTTCTGGACCATGGCCAGCACCTTGGTGAGCATTGGCTGTAGCAAGTCTCGGTCGATGGTCAACATCGACGGCTGTAGAAATACGTTAACTAGAACAATCTCTCATGAAGCATCGTACCTGTCGGCAGCACCGGATAGTCCTGGTTACATCATGCAGGAATTCCCTAGCATGAGGGAACTCTGGCGATAGGTTGTGCAAGAATTGTACTAGTTGTTCCTGCTATGGGAACCTAGTAGGAGTTCACGTCTCCTTCAACCATTTCATAATAGGGTCGACCACCAGTTCAATGAACTGCCCAGCATACGACAAGGAGGCAGACCTATCATCTAAGAGTATGTACTTGAGCTTGCTCACCGCCTCCATCTTCCTGTTCAGCTACTCTAGCGGATCATACCACGTCAACTACTTGAACGTCTCCTACATGATAGGGACCAACATCTTGTGCACTGTGTCCGGTAGGAACATCTCCTTGTAATAGGAGGGATACTCAGTTAGCAACTTCGTGAACTCACTGATAACCATATCCAAGATGACCTCAGTGTGGGTCTCCTATGGGCTTGGGGGTTGCATGACCTCGTCCTCATGAGGACTCAAATTGCTTGTGCCCTCATCATCAGATGAGGTTGAATCATTGGAGGGATTATTGGCTGCAGGGATGATATAGGAGGCGTCAGCGCGGTCGGTGCCGAGGCCCCAAGTACCTGTGGCGCAGTCGCACCTAGATGAGGTTGGCATCCCCTTGGTGGTGTAGTCCAAGGCCATGGCCAGTAGAGTAGCCCACGTGTTCCATTATCCGGTGAACCGCTAAGTAATTCACAACGGTCATCTTTGGCGCCGTCAGACAGGGCGACGCTCGATGCTCGTTCTGTGGAGCAAAGTGGCTAGACCATGATGCCAGGCCCTCGAAGACAAATAGAATGGGTTGCCTATAATCAATGGTAGGAATGGGCGTGGCATCCTCGTCGGCAACTGCGGTGCCATCAGCATTGACAACCGCAGCACCATCAGCATCGACAACCGCGGTGCCATCAGCATCGACAACCGTGGCGCTAGGGATAATGCTAGTGTTGTGCTTTGCTGGCACCGTATGCTAGATGTTGCTACTGGTGGGCTCATCGGAGGCCATGGGAAGCGGCGACAGTCATGTTGATGGATGTCACAACAATGTGGGAGGCGAAAGAAGTTGTTCACTACTAACTTTTTCACTTAACTACAGGAATGTGTTGTGGTAGTTCGAAACACTAGATGGAGGACGATCAGTAACTGCTGCATCAATGCAGTTGAATTGAGATTGGGTCACATCTCCTCAGGGGCGTCGCATCGCCATGGGCATCGCAACTATCAAAGTTTGCCCTTTCGGATCAAAGGACGTGGTTGTATAGCTGTTGAGATTTTTGGGACCCAAAGACAGTCTGACCCTACAAAATATAGACGCTCTGGATCACTACGACTCGATGAACAATGAAATATAGTGCTAGCAACTATTAGGGGCTATCCAACTAGTCCATAGAACCCAACTATTAGGGGCTAACAACTAGTTCTAGTCTATAGAACCCAATAATTAGTTCAGGATACAAACAAGTATGGACTAATAACACAACTAATTGGCTAATTTTTAGTTTGGTTTTTTTAGCCATGGATAACTAGTCATAGTCCATCCAAACAGGGCCTAAGATAGTTAGATACTAGGAAATCTTGACAAGCCGGATAATATTTTTGACGAAACAACAAAATACAGACCATGTCAACTCTTGCGCCGAGTACACCGAAACCATCCACCATTCATCTTGCGCACCTCCACCTTGAGCTTAGCTTCATCATCCTCCTACTCCTCCTCCCATTCCTCATCCTCATCATCGCTGTAGGTTGCCTCATGGATCATGCTAAAGAAGCAGGTGTCACCGACGTTGAGGTGGTTGCTTGTGCAGAACTCATCCCACTCGTACTTGAATGATGTGTGCACTTTGTTGTTCGTGAGGGTCCTATCCAAGGCCACAAACCAGGACTGCCTAGCCATCTGTAGCTCGATGGCTTGCCGCTGCTGGTAGTTGTGCGCCACCTCAAAGTCCACTGGTATGTTCTTCGCCTCGCGCAAAAAAAGATTAATGAGAAAGACGGCACTAGTAACTTGCGACATCGGTATGTTCTATGTCTCGCGCGAGTGCTCACCAGATACTTTGTTCTGAGGTGATACTTCTTCAGGATTACTACAAAACTCCTTGGCCCCATGATGGGCAGGGAGAGCTAACTACCGATGGCCTCGAACTCGTGCAGGTACTACTTGCGGTAGGTGGTAAGGTCGAAGACCTTGACGTTAATCTATGACCGGTCGTCATACTGCAATACAAGAGAGAATTCATCTTGGAGGTCAAGGGTGTGTGCGAAGTGCTTCCATCCCCGATGAAGGTACAAGTGGCTGCCATTGGGGAACACCTCCACCTTCCACCGAGCTAGGCTCTACTCGTCGTCTAGATAAAGCTCATGTTTTCGGCAACCTCTGACGGCCCAAGCCATTGCAGGCGGCATTTTCTACATGCACAACGATGAACATAGCTAGATAGAGGGACAAGTTCATTCCCAAAGGCAAATCACAGCAGATCGGATTCAACACACAGAAAATGGGTAGTTAACATTATTTCTGCATACATTCTAGGAAGAAGGATCTTCATGCACTCCAGGTCACTCTGGCTCGGTCCTACTGTGTCTTCTTGTAGCCCCGTCGTGCTAACCAGGGAACTTGACAGTCTTGAGGAATCCTTGCTGGTATGTCTTTATTCTCATTCTCCTCTCATGGGGGGGCTTTTTTCTATATACCTGGTGTTGTCACAAACACAAGGAGTGCACACACTATTAAGGCATCGGTAGAGGAGCTACCAGGTAAAAACTAGCGCCAAGACTAACATCGTCTCATTGGCGTAAATGGAGGAGACATGCTCTGTTTTCATCAGTGTATGCTTGGGAATGTTAATAATCCTGCATCTCCGGTCGAATACGCCTTCTACGGTATGACTGGTTGAGGTTCCTAAGGGAGTGCGACGGCACTCGAGGGGTGAAAGGACCAATCACCACTGCACTAGGCTTTCAAGTCTCAACCATGTCATGGTGGTCAATTAACTCCTGTCCAGCTTTCATCCTGCATTCACTTCGCTCTCGGCAACTGCGCAAGTTTTCTTTCAGAGGAGCAAGCCTAGCCTAATGCAGAACAAATGAGCCATAGGTGTTGAAAATTCTACTACACATGCAAGAAAGTCCTGCTACCATATATTTGAATGCGTCTGATAGTATACGTGTCATACGCATTTGTGCAAATGCACTCCCAGCCTCATGTCATACATTATGAAAAACATTACTTTCTTTTAGGAATTATTAAATTAAAAGCCAAGCAGAACACGGTCACAAACTATGAAATTTTACTACACACGCTAGAAAGTCCGCCGGCATACAATTGATGTCGTCGTGCCAAAACTCATGCTGTCTCATCAACGTAAATGGGTGAGACGTGCTCTGTTTTTGCAATCGCTGGTGTAATATGGTTGTGATTCCCGAGGGAGAACGACGGCACCCACCTTCAGAAGAGATAAATCTTTACAGAGTATCTTGCTTAGAAGCCTTAGCGTCCTTGGGTATAAATAAATCTTTATGGAGTATCTTGCCTTATAAGCCTCACCCCAATTCATATTGTTTACCATTCCACCTTCCATTGCGCAAAAAGCCCTCTCCTCGCCACCCACCTCCACCACCCCATTGGTTGCCATGAAGGCCATCGGTGGCTCAGCTATAGTCCCTGCTTCCTCCATTGGTTCGGCAGAGGCGGGGCCGATGGCGCCCCCCCATGTTGGTGTCAGTGGATGCAGCGTTGACGTCTAGACCTCATAGATCGGCACCAGTGGTTTGCTCACCACCGTCCTATTGCCGAGACTCACACCATCTCCTAGGCTGCTGCTCTTCTTATCGCCCATAGCGACGATGCTGACGTCATCAGCACTAGTGGTTTGCTCACCACCGTCGGCCCCGGTGCAATCCCGCTCGCCATTGCTAGGTCTGCTTGCCATCGCCGGATCTGCTCCCCATGTGGGTGGACCACCTACACCATTGTGGCCCCCCTCGCCATCTTCTAAGGCCACCGAGGAGGCCAAGGCTGAGGCCAACGAGGAGGCCAACGCCGAGGTCAATGACGAGGCTGACATCCTGGCCGAGGCTGAGTTCGAGTTCGATGGCTCTCCGAGCTACGTCACGATGGACTCAGAGTATGATCATTTGCATGGTTATGCAATGCCTATTCTCCCAGGTCCAAATCTGTTCCTGTGCATCAGCCCATATGGTGGCCTGGCGTGCCTCGTCTGCCCCAACCGTAAGGCCCGTGGTTGGATCGAGGCCAATGCCAGGGCACATGTGCTAGCGAGGGCACACGCCCCCTAGATGGCACCTACACCAATGACAAGAACATTGCTCGCCATCGTGCCCTAGCAAGGAACCAGGGCTTGATGGCCTGAAGGGATCATCCGGCCACGCTGGTTCGCCTTGTAGGCATTGGATTTTGTTTGCACCTGTTGGTGCCCTTGTTGCATGAATCACATAGAGGTGTGGGATGGCACTCCTCATTAGTAGTATCAAGTCTTGTCAACATATGTAGTTAGGACTAGTTTGCTGCCAGGTGCCGTTAGAATTAGTATGAAGTCATGTTAATCATCTATAATTAGAAATAGTATGTCTAGGTAGAAGTTTTGTGACTTTGAGTAGTGGGATGGCACTGCTCTCCTCTTTTTATTATGGCAGATGAAGGCATGGTTATGTAGGCTAAACTTGTATCGTTGCTATAATCCACATATATATGAAGTCTGGTTTGCCATTATCTTTCTATCTAGTAGCACTAATATCCTCTTATTATGCATGTAATGTGCGCATTTGTGCAAACATTTTGGTTCACAAAGTATCATTTACCATTATCTTCATGCGCATGTGATGGTCCTAGCATTATAAACCTGAACGGGCTTGCCATATCTCAATCCAACCGAGCAAGGGTTGTGTTGTGCCTTAGTTTGGTGAACCAAACATGTATTAGTAGTGGTAGTATTAGTGATGAGTGCTTTGATCTGTATTGAACCCAACTCATCACTTCTCTCCCGGCAACCACTCAAGGTTTCTTTGAGAGGAGGAAGCCTAGCCTAAATGTAGAACAGAGTAGCCATAGGTGTTGAAATTCTACTGCACACGTAAGAAAGTCATTCCACCATATATTTGAACACGTCAGATAGAAAAATGTGTCATCCGTAGTTTTGAGTGTCGTAGCGATCTATGTGCATTTATGTGCATTTGTTTGTAGTATCAGTAGTCATGTGTGGCTTTGATCTATGGTGAACCCAACTCGTCTTGTTAGCATGTCTCTGCAAAACCAACAAAGAGAAATTATTTACAAAAGCAACTCCTCTTCACTCTTTAGTCTGCCCCTTGACTGTTGTAACTGCATTTTTGCAGTGAAATAACTAGAGTCTTTCCTCCTACATTCAATTCACTATTGGCAACCGCGCAAGGGTTGCTTTGTACCTTAGTTCAGTAAACTAGACATGTATCAGTATATGTACTTGGCATGCTGGTAGAACTGATTAATGATCTCACCGTAGTGGTTGAAGCATGCTGAGTGAAAGGAATGTTTTATGTCAATGACTTATGCAGTGTATATGAACTTATAACAAGTACTAGTTGTAGTTGAATGGAATAGTCATGTACACAACAGACAATCCGCATAGTGTAGACAAAGCCTATATGTCCGTTGAAGCACAAGTTTAAAACAACTGAGCATACCGAACATGTTTAGAATACAAAGCCAGAAATCCAAAGCAAAGTGCAGTTTTAGAATACATGTTTTCCCAAAGATTATACATGAAATCTCCTACAAGTCATCATCATCTCTAGACATGTGATCCATGTCACCACAGTTACTGTCATCACTACAATACTAGTTTCTAGTATCATCTTCATCCTCATCTTCATCCTTGCTGCCTTCAAGTATGCCAACTGCTTCCATCTTATATTTTAGAAGGTCTTCTAAATTGGCTTGAATGATAGTGCCTTCTCCATCATGACTAGCTTCATGCACAACCTGATCACCATGACCCAGTAGGACTTCATGCTCATTGTCAGAACAATGATCATCTTGGTGCACCTGATGCTCAATTTCATTCACATCATACATATCCCTATGTTCGAACTTCTGCATGACCCGCCATTCTTTGCCCAAGGAGGTGTCATGTAGATAAAAAGTCTTCCTTAGCTGTGTCGTGAGAATGAATGGGTCATCCTTGTACTAGAATGATTTACTGTTGATGGATTTGAAATGTTCGTCATCATCAATGCCTACAAACTTCATATTGCCAGCTAGATTGTACCAGTCATAGCGTGGAAGAACCACCGTCCTATGGCTTTGTATGCTGGAGTTATACATCAACTGAATAACTTCTCCATGGACACTATAAAATTCCATAATTGGCCTTCTTGTGTGACGGCAGTCATGACTCCACTGTTCTATGTACACAGGGATTTCTCGCAGTCAATAGTGCTATACCTGACTCCATTAATACTGCAAGCTACACAGACCCGGACTCAGGTATTAGGACCACATTATAGTGCATACAAACCTTCACTAACCTCTATTGGTTTCTCTCTACATAGCTCCTCGATCTGCACATAAACATGAAACCACTATCACCACTAAGTTGTCATATAATTCTACCAATGATCGACCTAACAGAACTAAAATATGCTAATCACGTACATGAGACTTAAACCACGATGCAAACTCTGCTGCTAGCCTACTATCAACATTGTCACTTGCGCCTTCCTCTAAAATTTGTATATATATTCTGTAGCACATATAAGCATATTATTGGTAACATTTCTTACATAATATAGGAAACAACAAATTAGTATATAAAAATCATACTTACTCCACATATGGTCCAACCTCATCGCAGTTGTTAAGCACATACCAAGCTAGCTTATTGATTTTGGCTTTATCATCGATGTTCATAGTGCTAATCTTGCCAATGGGCTTGACATCATGCATGAAAGTAGAGGTGTCACCATCTATTGTCTTATCATGTGACATATTGTTGTCCCGGTTATATCTTGTTTTAACATCATCATCCATGAACCTCTCCCAAAATGCAACATCTGACTTTCTAAGCCTTCGCAATTGATCCTTCAGGCCTAACCCTGTTCCTTAAGAAATTCTTCAATGTGCCCAGTTGCCGTTCTGTTATGTACATCCATCCATCCATACTATACGGGCCCTCTAAGAAGTGCCTCGTCAGGTACATAGACAACCAAGTGCCCTATAACATCAAAAAAGGCCGATGGAAAAATCTTCTCAGGCTTGCATAAGATGAGTGGTATGTCCCGTTTCAGCTTTTTCATGACTTCTTTCCTTAGAGTTCTACTACACAGTTGCCTAAAGAAGTTCCCATGTTATGAAATATGTTTGTATACATCTTTGGGAACAAAACCTCTTAAGCCTGCAAGTATGATCCTCTAGAGAAGGACATGGCAAGTATGCGTTTTGAGCTTGCCAACTACCTTGGTACCATATGGACTTATGGATTTCGCTAGGTTGGCTGCATAACCATCTAGAAATTTAACACCTTTAAGGAACTTGCAAAATTCTGCTCTATGTTTTTCCATCAAGACATAGCGAGCTTTTGGGAATTTAAGCGAGGTGCCTTGCTGCACACTGTGATATTTAGGCCTTATGTTCATATCATGCAAATCTAGCCTGGCGTTCGCTGTGTCCTTTGTCTTGCCCTCCACTTTCAGCAATGTCCAAAGAATGTTTTCACATATGTTCTTCTCAATGTGCATGACATCAAGATTGTGTGGCAGCAACAGTCCTTCCAATATGGCAGCCCTCACCAAGAAGATTTTCGATTATAAATCATTGGCTCTCCACGCTTTCATTTCTTTTTTCCACTGTGCTTTCCTCGGCAGACATCTTTCACCTTCTTGAGTTCCTCAAGGACCTCCTATAAGGTGAACTTTTCCTACGCATCTAGGTCCTTAGTTTTTTCCATCAAAATCCAAGCTCTTCCTCCAAGGGTGATCCCTAGGAAGGTAACGATGGTGTCCAAGGTAGCCTAGCTTCCTTCTTAGGCTCCTTGACAATGGATTTTTGTCACAATAAATACATGTATAATAACCTTTTGTAGTTTGGCCTGACAAGGTGCTCAATGCTTGAAAATCATGTATGCACCAAAGCACGATAGCGCATAGAGTGAACCCTTTCTTATTATCAGGATGTAGTACATGAAAAGTGTCGATACCCTTCCATAGGTCTTTCAGTTCTTTTATAAGAGCCTCCAAGAATACATCAAAATCTTTTCCTAGAGAGGTTGGGCCTAGATTAGTAGAGACATAAAGCAATTTGATGGGTTCACATATTCCCTTGGTGGCAGGTTCAGAGGCGTTACAAGAACAGGCCACATATTATATGTTGAGCTAAAGTTTCCAAATGGATTGAAACCGTCTATGGTGATAGCAAGCCTCAAGTTCCTTGGATCATTTGCAAAAGTTTTGCGCTTTCTATCAAAGTCCTGCCATGCCTCGTCGTCTACTGGATGGCTCATTTCACCGATATTCTTCTCTCACTTAGTCTCGTGCCATTTAGCGTCCGCTGCTGTTCCTCGAGTAGCAAATATCCTCTACAACCATGGTATTAGTGGAAAATGCCTCAAAACCTTATGTGGAACCCGCCTACTACCATCTACATCCTCCCATCTAGACACTTTGCATTTTGGGCACACTTGCAATTTCTCACGATCACCCTAAAACAACATAGAGTTGTTCTTGCACACATGGATACTTTTCATAACCTTGTCCCAATTCTCAAATATATTTGCATGCCTCCTCACATGATTTTGGTATGTTGCTCCTAGGTAATGCAACTGACAGCAACATGGATAGTGCATCAAAATAGCTGTTGTTAACACGATAGTGGGACTTGATATAGAGCAACCTGACAAGGAAGGAGAATCTTGAGAAGGAAGATCCAGAAGAAACTAATTGCTTCAACTCATCCAACACTCTTTCAAACTTTAGCACTCTTCTAGCCTGCTCTTTAGATGTCAATAGGTTTTGAACCAAATCATCAAAATCTGGTAATATGTTATCGTCACCGTCCTCCTGCTCCTTCTCCTCCACAATCCAACCGTCATGATGAGATCCATGCACATCTGATGGCTCTATAATGTCAATACCTCCTCCCTCTTCCCCATGATGAATCCATGTGGTGTATGTGGGTGACATTCTGTATATAAGTAAGTCATCCTTCACCTCCTGCCAAGTTTTATCCACCTGGTTAAAGACATTGTGTACATAGGCAAGGGATCTTTTGCCCTAGGTATCTTTGTTCAACAATATCCATGAACTCTTCAACTCCTACAATGAACATCGACGAGAATGGTGTCGGGTACCATAAAACGGGGTCCCCTAAGCGTATACCAAAAAAGTTGCTTAGACCCCATCAAAATCAAAGCCAAGAGATGAACCATTGGCTAACCCCCGGCCTTGTCCATGGCCACCGGCTCTCCGCCTCGCTTGAGGCCTCGCACAAAAGGCCTCGAACGGCCAGCCGAATCTCCGCCTCGCTCGAGGCCTCACATGAAAGGCCTCGAATGGGGAACCGATTCTCCGTCTTGCCCGAGGCCCCACGCGTAAAGCCTCGGACGAGATGCTGATTCTCCGTCTCGCTCAAGGCCAGCTCAGCAATAACCCATCGCCTCTGCCTCAACCGATCTCCCCGATAGAGCATCGCATCCAATTAATGTGACCAACCACTCCCGCGATGTTAGCCGGACGACGGCTCGACACAGCGGAGCGGCCGACGAGACGGGAAGTCACATCAACACCATACCATCTAGGACAGGACGGGGCAAGGGTTACCGGCCACTGTGCTCTGGTGCTGTGCCCACGACCAGCGCCCACACTACATTGTGCTACCTAACCCCTGCCCTAGGAACAACGCGGCGTGGGGAGTCAAGTCCGGGTCACAATAGCCTCAGAATCAGTGTATGGGACCAACTACTCCCTCCAAGCCTCGGCAATCCACTTCAGGGTCTCGGCAACCTCGGGATTTGCGCCCGCTGAGCCCCCACGATGGCTTGGCCTCGGCACCAACTGAGCCTCGACTCTTCACGCGGTCAACACACAGTGACCGGCACGTCGACCGCCATGCCCTACTTCAAGCTATCACTGGAGCTCCCACGTCGCATAGGATTGGATGTGATTGGCGCGTCGCCCCAATGCATCAAGGACAGAACCACTTCGTCGACCATGCCGCCATAGCAACAAGCTACAGGGCTCGGGCATGCTGCCTCTGTTTGCATGACGCTACGTAGCAACCCCATATATCACCCCTATCCCCCCTTCAACTATAAAAGGGAGAGACCGGGACCGTTTCTACCATGGACGAATAGAATCGGACGCTTACGATTAGGCCTACGCCCACGCGATGGGCTCACGCTCTCACGAGATAGACAGACACACACTCGACACTCTGTAACGCGCACGCTTCCTCATGGCCTGAGATCAACATCTCAAGCAATCCACACCGCTCAAAGCAGAGACCTGGGACTAGCTCCCTCTCTCGCCCTGCTTGTAAACCCCTACTACAAGCACCTCGGTGCAAGGAATACAAGATCGATCTCTCAGACTGGACGTAGGGCTCCTATTGCCTGAACCAGTATAAACCTTGTGTCTCTTTGCATCACTATCCGGGATTGGGAACACGCAGTACAAATTTACTAGATGGTTGAGGGCTCGCCGGTCCAAAACACCGACAATTGGCGCGCCAGGTAGGGGCACTAGTGCATGTCATCTTCGTCATCCCGATAGGTTCCGGATGGTAGACCTCGTGCGACCACTGTGTCTCAGCATGATAATCTGGTTCGGGAGCCTAGAGTTCATGTCTCTAGGACATGAGTACGATATGGTACTCCTCTCACCTAGAGTCCCGCTGACCGTCGACGATGTCACGCCCCAGCAGCCTAGGCGCAGGCGGCGCCTAGGCCGTCGCTCTCATCATGCTCGCTAGGCACGGCACGAGCGGGACCACCTCGGCACCGCGCAAGCTCAGGGCGATGCGCCGCGCTCCACCGGTATCCCACGCCCAGCTATTGGCACAAGGTCCCTTGTTGGGGACCTGTCTAGCCTGAGCCTGGACAAGGGAAAGACGCCGGTGGCGTGCGACGATGCCCCATCATCAAGCTCTGCCCCGCCACCTCTTGAGGAGTCGACTTTGGCAGAGCAAAACCTAGCAATGGCACCATCCCCATACCCCTTTGGGTTGATAAATGCCGCTGCCACCTATGCTACCGCCTACGCTTCTACTCACGCAAAGCCCTCAGGACGCTGCCAGCGCTTCACCCTCGACTTCGACACCACAACTTCGACTCACACCCACGCTGACTCCTCGGAGGAGGACGAGGCATGAGCTGGAGTGGATTTCTCTAGACTCCACGACCCTGAAGCCATGTGCCGCTTCTTGGCCGTAAGCGACTACTGCTTCGGCTACTCCGACTCCGACGATGAAGGCACTTATGACCCCACTCGCGAGTGTTTCCACATCAGGCTTGGGATGCCGAGAGTGGGCATTGAGGACGAGGGGGTAGGCAACCGTTCCCCGCTTTGCTAGGCAGCTGGCGATGCCACACCTCCACATGTTGTCCCACTAGCAGCATGGAACGGGAACCTTGCCCCCGCACAACCTCAACGCCTGGACCTAGAGCAGCTCCGTGAGCTTTAGGCCAAGGTCGAACAAGACCGACTCCTTCTACAGCAGCTTTGAGACACTCTCGAGCAAGAGCAGTGAGGTCACGGTGATGGCGAAGGAGCCCAGTGGAGGGCCTGTGATGTCCACCACCGCATCAATGACGATAATGGGGGTGAGCAACCCCCAATCTTCAATCGCGCTAGCCAGAACGTCACGGCCACGGCAATGCTAGTCTAAATGATGCCCGAGCCCTCCACCACGGAGGGGCGATGGGTCCGCGGCGAGCTCCGAGATCTCCTCGAGACCGCCGCGGTGCAGCGGGCCAAGAGTTCCACCTCCCAATGGCACGAAGGCACCTCGGAGCTTCCCACAGCACCGCCTCGGTAGGATAGGGAGGCCTCGGTTCGTCCTAGGCCCGCTCGGACGCCGATAGCCAACAAGGTCCCCTTGCTGCATAACCGCCTCGGCAACTGACGCGAGGCGCAGGGTGACCATGAAGTGATCAATAGGCGACGGCACCATGACAATGAGGGGCCCGCTAGGGGCTACCGTCCACACCAAGGTGGCTGCTATGACAGTGGGGAAGACCGTAGTCCTTCTCTTGAGCCACCTGGCCCTTGGGTTTTTAGCAGGGCCATCTGCGGTGCTCATTTCCTGGCCTAGTTTCGGCAACCTGCCAACCTCACGAAGTATAGCGATGAAACTAATCCCAAGCTTTGGCTGGCTGATTACCGCCTAGCTTGTCAGCTAGGCGGTGTGGACGATGACCTACTGATCATTCGCAACCTCCTGTTGTTCTTGTCAGACTCGGCGCGTGCTTGGCTCGAACACCTTCCTCCCTCACAAATCCACGACTAGCGCGACTTGGTCAGGGTCTTCATCGGGAATTTCCAGGGCACATACCTATGCCCCGGGAACTCCTAGGACCTTAAAAGTTGTCGCCAGAAGCCAGATGAGTCTCACCGAGACTTCATCCGACGCTTTTCCAAGTAGTGCACCGAGTTGCCCAGCGTCGGCAACTCAGAAATCGTCCAGGCTTTCATCTCTCGCACCACCTGCAGAGACTTGGTTTGAGAGTTAGGCCGGAACATGCCAACCTCAGCCGCCATGCTCCTCGACATCGCCACCAACTTCACCTCGGGCGAAGAGGCCATCGACGCCATCTTCCCCGACAGCGACGCTAAGGGAAAGCGGAGGGACGAGGTCCCTGAGGCCTTGGCTCCCCACCTCCCCAAGAAAAAGAAAAAGGGTCGCTAGGGGAAATAGGAGGTCCTCGAGGCCGGTCTAGTCATGGCCATAGAGCGCAAGAATCTCCGAGGCCCCAGAGGCCCTAGGCTCTTCGATGACATGCTGAAGAAGCCCTGCCCTTACCACCAGGGCCTGGTGAAGCATGCCCTCGAGGAGTGCACCATGCTCTGGCGTTACTACGCCAAGCTCAGGCTCCTCGACAATAATGCTAAGAAGAGGGGCGCTGGCGACAGGGACGACGACAAGGATGACGGGTTCCCCGAGGTGCACAACGCCTTCATGATCTTCGGCGGGCCCTCAGCATGCCTCATGGCGTGCTAGCGAAAGAGGGAACACCAGGAGGTTTCCTCGGTTAAGGTGGCCACTCCTCGATACCTCGACTGGTCTCGGGAGGCGACCACCTTTGACCAGGATGACCACCCTGATCACGTCCCAAATCCTGGGCAATACCCACTCATTGTCGACCCAATCATCGGCAACACCCAACTTACCAAGGTGTTGATGGACGGAGGCAGCGGCCTCAACATCCTCTATGCCAACACCCTACAGCTCCTGGAGCTCGACCGGTCGTAGCTCCAGGGTGATGCCATGCCTTTCCACAGCATCATGCTGGGGAAACACACGTGACCCCACGACGGCTCGGCCTTGACACCAACTGAGCCTCGACTCTTCACACGGTCAACACACAGTGACCGGCACATCGATCGCCATGCCCTGCTTCAAGCTATCACTGGAGCTCCCACGTCGCACAGGATCAGATGTGACCGGCGCGTCGCCCTAGTGCATCAAGGACAGAACCACTTCGTCGACCATGCCGCCATAGCAACAAGCTACAGGGCTTAGGCATGCCACCTCTGTTCGCACGACGCTACGTAGCAACCCCATGTATCACCCCTGTCCCCCCTTCAACTATAAAAGGGAGAGATCGGGACCGTTTCTACCGTGGACGAATAGAATCGGATGCTTACGATTAGGCCTACGCCCACGCGACGGGCGCACGCTCTCATGAGATAGACGAACACACACTCGACACTCTATAACATGCACGCTTCCTAGCGGCCTAAGATCAACATCTCAAGCAATCCACACCGCTCCATGCAGAGACCTGGTACTAGCTCCCTCTCTCACCCTGCTTGTAAACTCCTACTACAAGCACCTCGGTGCAAGGAATACAAGATCGATCTCTCAAACTAGACGTAGGGCACCTATTGCCTGAACCAGTATAAACCTTGTGTCTCTTAGCATCACCAGCCAGGATTGGGAACACGCAGTATAAATTTACTAGTTGGTTGAGGGCTCGCCGGTCCAAAACACTGACAAATGGTCTCCCATTACGAATCCAGGATCTATCCATTTGTTGCAGCAAAAGTTTGCAAAGTCCATTAGAGTTTAGACCATTGGGTGGACAATGGCAAAACCAGTATTAGAACAAAGAATATAGTGTTTGAGAGCACAAATCTATGCATTTGTTCATATGATACTATGGGATAGTCTGGTTTTCTATTTTTTGTGACAAAAGCATTGATTTCAATTAAAATTCATACAAAATAGCCTTTCTTTATGTGTACTTTAGTTTATCGTGTATAGAAAATGCAGTCCTATAATCATAGAAGAAGGTACTCATACCTTTGTTCTATGAACTGGCATGGCTTGACTGCAAGCCGCCTCTGCTACGGCACACACTTGATCACACAGACGCCAATGCTGCCACACTCCACCGGGAGAGCCCCACCACCCCACCAAAAGGACGCCTAAGCCACCATAGCAGACCAAGGATCCTCCACCATCACCTCTACCGCCGTCGTCGCAAGTCTAGCGGGCATAGATTTGTTGCCACTTGTAGGGGATATCCAATTTAGGTCAACCTATAGGGCATCCACATAGCCAATAGGATACTATAGCGACTCCAAAAAAATTTCAGCATAGCTAGGCGTCTAGCGCAATGGTAAAGATGCTCCATTTCTTGGTCTATGTCTCGAGTTCGCCTACCATGTATTAGACCATTTTTTGAGAAATTAAACCCCAACGGCACACATGGTACAAGTGACACGCAAACCGTCAGGTCCCATAGGTCTGATGGAGATGGAGAAAGGTCCCACAGGTACACATGACACGTAAGCTGTCAAGTCCCACAGGTGGGATGCAGAAGGACCGAGCGGTGACTTTTATGACAAATTGCAAGCGTCAAGTGACACGCAAGCCGTTGGGTCCCATAGGTCAGATGGAGATAGGTCGTTGGGTCCCATAGGTTGGATGGAGATGGAGAATGGTCCCACTGGTACATGTGGCACATAAAGTGACATGCAAGACATCGGGTCCCATAGGTCGGATGGAGATGGAGAACAGTCCCACAGGTACACGTGACTCGTAAGCCATCGGGTCCCACAGGTCAGATGCTGAAGGGTCCCGCAGGTACATGCCGGATGGAGAAAGGACCGAGTGAAGACTTTTATGATGAATTGCAAGCGTCACAGATAAGTAACTATAGGTTCAATAGGTACACGTCGGATGGAGAATGGTCCCACATGTACACATCACATGGAGACAGGATCAAGTAGAGACTTTTATGATGAATTACAAGCGTCACGAATGAGTAACTATAGGTCTCATAGGTACACGTCGGATGGAGAAAGTACCATATGCAGATCTATGATGAAGCACCATTCGTTACAGATCGAATATTGTTCATCACAAATGTGTAATTAGTTCAATGATGAAGCCCTGTTCATCACAATATTAAAGGAGATCATCACAGATAAGTCACGTGAGTGATCTACGATGAAACCCTATGCTCTTCTATGATGTTTTTTGTGATGATGCCTGATTTCATCATAGATAGGGAGGGTTGGAGGATCATCACCATTGATCTATGACAAAACAAAAATATTCATCATAAAAAGCGCTCTTCTATGACAGTTTTGGATTCGTCATTAAGATTTTTGTCATAGAAGTGGATATTTTCAGTAGTGTGAAAAGGAAATTGTGTTTTTGGTTTTTAATATTATTTTTTATGATAATCTAGGGTATCTCCCGACAATGCTTTGTTTATGGTCATAAGCTTGACCTCGGGAACTTCATCCTACAGCTATCAATGGTGGTATAGTTCCCAGCTTCACCACCAAACATTTAGGACAAATGTTCAAGCTACAAGGTTAGTACCACAATGCTATTATGGGATTTGCAATATTTGTGATAAACGAAGGCATCAACAACCATCCTCTTAAAAAGTTTGGAGACAAGGATCAAAAGGTGGTTGTGATCCTCGTGGAAGCATGTGGTACTAAGCAAAATGTCCACAGCACAGAAGTTTTTGTTCTCGAGAAATACATCGGTTGAATGTATACCACTATTGAGAACGACATTTGGATGGCTAGAGGGTGTCGCACTCAGTTTTAAGAATAAAACCAGATACACACCATATGTGAGCCTAGGAGGTCAAATCTCATATATAGCTACAAATAAAGGTAATATCAAAAGACAATGCTTAAATACATAGTGTAATAGTATAAAGATTATAACCTTAGATTATAGACAGCATAAAGACAACTCCGATCTTCAGGCGAAGACTCCGAATCCACAGGGACAACTAACTGGTTGATCACAAGCCTAATTCCTCCATACTCTAGCAATCTGGTACCCATCTGAGATTTTTATCCAAATACGTGAAAAATAAAGCAAGCGTAAGTACATGTCGTACTCAACAAATATAACATGGGGTTCATGAGGCTCAAAAGGCTGACACTGGTTTAACTATGATTAGCTTTTAATGAGTCATCTTTTAGCAATTGGGTGGCAACAAGTTTATCACAAGCCCATAAACACATGATCAGGTAAAAATGAATAATGAATAGCATAAACAATAATCATTAGTGAGATCTTCATCATCAGTATCATCTATGTTCATCATCTATTCCATAAATGTTATAAGGCCGCTCGTGACCGTGAGCATGGCTGATATACTAGTTTTACACTCTGCAGAGGTTGTACACTTTCACTGTGAGTCATGATTTACCCTTTCGCTCGAGGTGATCAGCCTCTTGACCCACTACCAAGGAAGGTCGGTAGGGTTCAGTATGAAGCCTTTCAAAGGTTCGTCTAACAAGTTAGGGCCATTAGATTCACTCGGCAAACAGATGTAGAGCCCCCCTTCCCGATGGCACATTGACGCGCAGCCTATACACATGGGGACAGAGGCCGCTCTATACCCGATTCAGCAAGCCATTCTTATGCTAATAAAGGTAAGCACTAACAAGCTAGAAAAGGTCCTCATACTGAGCTAAAGTCAGACCCATATAGCCCTCACAGCTGTACTATAAGTCCTGAATAAATCACTTACAGATAAGTCCTTAGGGAGAGGAATCTAGAGCACTATAAAAATAGCCCAATGCTCTAGCCCCCTTGTTCCATGTTGCTAAAAATCATCTTTTAGTGTTTATTCCATATTCCATTAGTCAAGTTTCAAGATTATGGCTTTAGTTGAGCACTAACATCATACTACCCAATGCAATACCCCAAAGGTAACAAGGCACAAGGTACAAAGTACTATGAATTCCTTAATGGCAGTCAAGGTAGACACATGCAGTATGAATTAAATGATTAAAGTTGTATAGGAGAACAAGGATGATCCCATGCTATACTTGCCTTAAACACCGATCCTTCGGTAAGCTTTAATCTTCAATGTTCTTCTTCTTTTTCTTCTTGATCACCACGTATATCTCACCGACTGGACGTAATCACAAAGCACCACACAAGCATCCATACAATCATACATGAAGCAAACAATAGATCTAAATTAGAATAGTACACCAAACATAAAATCAAGATGAAAAGTTTATAAAACGAATCTACGTCTTGCTACGAACACACAGACGCGAAAAAGCACTCTAATCAAAGCTACGGTGAAAAAGATACATCTACCGAAAGATTTGCTCATAGGAGAAAATATAAAACTATTAGCTTCATGTGTTTTAATGGTATAAAAACATATATAAGATATTTTATAGAGGTTATAATTTAAGTTAAATTTAGATTTGATTTATAAAACTAAAGTGAAACAAATCATATTTTATTTATAAAACCCAATTGCATAGTTATCATTTAAGGTATGATTTAAACCATGAAATTTCAGAAATAGCGACATGGTAACCATTGTTACTAACGCGTAGATCTTGTCGCTATGAATCTAACGCAACTTGAATGGACTCAAACGGAATTAAAACGCAGAAGATATGAAATAAACAAGATTTTCTTTAATAAAATAATAGATTAAATCTAGCCACGAATTTTAAAAGTTGAAAACACATCTAACAATAGTATGAACATGTAGACTATGAAATTATGAACCTAACGCAAGTTGAACGGATCAAATCGGAGTTAAAATAGAGAAGTTATGGCTAAAACAAATCAGTGGCAAATCTGTAAATAAGTGAAAACATATTTTCAATTTAACCGAAATAAAATACGCTTTCAAAAGAAGAAAACGAAATCTGTAACTACGCTTTGGACCGTGGGTTCAGACTTAAATACTTACAAGGGCCCTTTTGAAAAACTACCAGACGAAGGGGTATCAACAACTGGAGGCCATTGGATCAGCTGTGGACGGTTGGGATTAGATTGGGAGGGGGAGTCGTGGCCGGCGACGAGCTAACCAGCGGCTCACGCCCAAGAAAATAGGGGTCCTCACCGGCGATTGGTAATTTGCCGATTCCTGTCACAATAGGTCATGGGAAAAGGACTAGGAGGTAGAGATCGAGCTTGCGAACACGTACATGGTAATGGTTGAAATTAAAAAGGAATGGTGACGGCGGTGTGCGTGATCCAGCGGCTCGGGTTCCCGACGAAGCTTCGTCGAGTGTGAATAGCGGGATAGGAGAGGAGAAGGCAGGAATTATGGGTACCGACGGCATCCTTACCACGGTGGGAAGGCCGGAGAGCAGCTCAGAGCATCGGTGCAGCGGCGGAGCGACGAAGGCGACGGTGGCGGATCTCCAGCGGCGCTATAGCTCAGTGGCAAGGTGGAATAGAGGCGCGGCTCGCTCCTGGGCTCGGTGGGGAAACTAAAGGGGCACTAAGGCTCTCTATTTAAGGGCTGGGCAGCTTGGGAGGCACAGCAACGGAAGGAGACGGCACTAGCGCGGATTCCTCGGTGAAGTTCTGTTTGGGCACGAGGTGGAAGAAAAGGGAAAGAGCTGACAGGGTGGCCCAGGGTGGCAGCAAGGGAAGGGTGCAGGGTTGCTATGTCAGCGGGATGGAGAAAGGGAGGGAGGAGGCGCGCTGTGGGCCTTGCTGGCCGGGACGCTGGGCCGGCACAGAAGGAAGAAAATGGGCTGGTGGGAGAAAACGGGCCAGGGAAAAAACGGAGGAGGAGGAGCTGTGGGCCTACATGCCAACTTGGCCCATGCGGGAGGAGGATGCTGGGCCATGAGAAGGAAAGAGAAAAGCATGCCTTCAGGCTAGATTGAAGAGAAGGAAAATTTTCCAATTTCCAAATCTTGTTCTTTTTCCCAAATTCAAATGGAAACCAAACCGAATCCAAATGGGGTTTCAAATATACTTTTCAACACAAGTAAAAATGAGGAATTTTAGTAAGTCTTCCTAAAAATTATTTTTACAACTTTTTAAATTATTTTATTTTCAAATTTTCTTTTCTTTTACTTCAAAACCATTTTCAATTTCATTTGCAAAAGCAATTTAACCCATTTTGAATTTTCAATCAAAACTACTCAACCAAATAAATCAAATGCAAGGGCATGTATATTGTATGCTCAAACATGTTGCTAAACCTTATGATGAATTTTAATTTAATTAAAAAATTTAGTTTCCTATATTTCATGTGCACAAAAATTCACAAATAAATCATTTTAACTCTATTTTCAAAAGTGGCAAATTTTGGGGTGTTCCAGAGGGACATAGTTTTGGTTCGAGTGAGGGCTCATAAGCCAAAATAAGAAAGGTTGTGCTCGAACCATGGCTATCAAGCTAGGGTGGGGTTCTTAGCTAGAGGAAAGATTTGGTTTTGGCTCAAGGAACTCACCCTCTAAAGCGAAAAGGTTTTGAATTTGTATAGGCTTCATGATAGAAAAGATAAAAGAAAATATTTTTGTTTTTTATAAAAAGAAGGATACAGATACAAGGATGAACTAGGTTTAAAGGAAATACAACAACCGTTCCTCGACAACGGTGCGAGAAAGCTTGTTGTTATTTCCTAACGTCTATAGAATTAATCTGCAAGCGCACAGAGTTACCATTGTAGCTTTCACCCGGAAGTATTCAGAGTATCATATTTTCCATAGGGAACAGAGCTATTTCTTCTAGCTAATTCATCTACAGACAACTCAAGGATAGGTGATAAGGGTAGAGATGAATTCCTATGGCTTAGGGTCTAAGGACACATAAACTTTACTTCTACTGCTTACTTTGGGCACCGGATCACACCTAGTCTGCCAAGCAAGGCTGGCCAGTAGCTCTATGACATACCCGAACATGGGGGATTACGAGGGACGGACAAGGCTATCACCACCTACCAACTAGCCCTCAACCATGGAGTACGAGACAAACAAAGGTAGTCTCTAACCTAGACACCATGTTTATGCTATTGACTACTACTCTAGCATCGATCAGGGTTATCTATCTCTATTAGGGCCCTCTACTAGAGTATCCGCAACGAGGATGGATGACGAACCCGTAAGCAAATAAAAGAGCATAGCTGAACTAATCAAAAGACTTTGACACTACAAAAACCACAAATACTCACTTAGCGGAAAAACACGTGAGGCACATGTATTCGTAGAGGTACAAGGTAGAGGAAGTCCGATAGTTCCGGTACTTCCACGAACTCTCCCTCACATCTCTCCCTACTTCTATTCTAGAGCTAGCTAGGGCCTAAGCCCATGGAATGGTGTTGCTCTTGCTCTTGCTTTGGTGCTATTCTCCTTGATGTGTTATTCAATGAGGAGGGGGGTGGCCTCCTTTTATAGGTGGACAGGAGGAATAATCTCATGGCATATTCCCTTAATTCCTTTCTAAAATAACCAAACTACCATCTTGTGCATTAATTCCACCACGATACCTATAACACCCTAGGTGTTAGGCTTGCACTTTTGCACTTGCATTGCATGAGCAGTAGCATCATTCATTCATATACGAGCACAAACATATGAAACATTCATATGAAACATACCTTTGCTATTCTATGTTGCAACGTGTGTATGCTTTATAGTCATGCTTGTTAATGCAAGTGGTTGATGTTGATCACTAAAACACCTTAAACACACTTAGGATGGTACATGGAACAAGTTTGGTATTCATGACATGGACTAAAATAGCACCCAAGTCATAGTTATTCTAGAAACTCCAATTTTCATGATCCTAATTTGACCAAAGTTGAACTATAGCATAGATTGTTTGCATGGCAATGTACCCTTAATAAATGTTGTATCTTATCTTATGTGGAACAAACTTTATTTAAGGGTCATGAGCTAATTCAGTGCCTAACATGGCCAAATAGGGCTCACAAGAATCAACAAAATGTTGTTTCTAGACTTAGAAATTATGCTAAGTCCAAAATGCTGATTTCAGTTTCAAGTGCACCACTTTGGAGCTTTGTAACTTGCTAACCATGACAAATTATATGTTACTCCCTAAGGCAAAGCTATAGATCTCACATAGCTCTACAATTTTCACTAATACCATTTTCACAGATTCACTATGGATTAGGAGTTACATGGTCATAAAGTTGCTCTGTTAGACGTGCGCGCCGGGCTCTGATGGCCATGAATGGCGCGACATCAGTGGCCAACCACGCCAGCCCATGGCCTCCACTTGGTGGCCGTATGCCAGCGATGGTGGGTCGGTTGGGCCAGCGCATAGATAAGAGGGCTGCACTCCTGCTACTCCACTCCCACTCGCGCTCACTCCTTCTCTGCCTCACCTCATGCTCGTTCTCTTCCTTAGCTGAGTAGCACCATCGCCGCTATGCTTTCGCCGAGCTCGTGGGCCACTACCGCCATGCCATTGCTCAATAGCTCACGCACACTACATCGCTGTGACCCACTCTACATCGTCGACCCATTAGCGCCATAGTTCAAGCCCAAGGTAAAGGCCTATGGCCGTTTCAACCACCGCAACATCACCGGAGCACCATCGCGCTCTCGGTTCACCGTGGCCAGGCCACTCCATTGCATCTCCCGCCTTCCTATCGTCCTATCCATAGTTGTCTTAGGTCACTGCTGCTCAGGCCAAAGCTAGGGTAGATGCTACCATACCATCACGTGGGAACACACTGCCACTCCCTCTGTGCCCGCCATGGCTACGAGCTCGAGCTCACTGCGGCCAGTAGCCCCTACATCTCGCCATCCCCCGCTCGAAGATGTTTATGCATAGCCATGAACGCTAGCTCCTACCGTGAAGATGGAGACCCACCTCTCACTACCGGTTAGCCTAAACGAAGAACCCCACCATGTGCACTGGGTGCCGCCATGCTGCCATGCACGTGGTCAGGCTCCACCTTGGCCAGATCTTGCTCTAGAACTGTGCTAAGTAATCGTAGAGGTAGGGCCATTGTCGCTGGAGCTTGCTGTGGCCGGAGATGGTCGGCGCACCATCGCGTGACCACCACTATCCACCATGCTCACTAGTGAGCTTGCTTCGGTGAGCCGCCAACCCAACCTAGGGTACCCCTGGGTGTGGGTTGATGAGAGGAACACGATGGTGCTTGGTGTTTCGCCGGAGACCTCGCTGTCGATGAACTTTCGCCGGTCAACGCCGTCCTCTGCTCCTGTGTCGCTGATGGGTGGGACCTTTGACCTATAGGCCCCTGCTGTTAGTCACTATGGGTGCACTAGACCGGGTGCACCTAGCAGCTGAGCTCGATTTGAAATTTGATTTTCTATATTGTTAGGAGTCTCTAAATTCTAGATTTTGTAGCAAACTTCAAAAATTCATATATAGAGTTAGGAGTCTCCAAATTGAGTGAACAAAATTTTGTTTGATTCATCATGAAGTGTACTATTTGATAAAAATATGAAACCTACTGTTTGGGATATTTTTCTAGGAGAATTAAATTGACCTAGATAAGTGCTTTTAAAGTTGTTTCCATCTTGTAAAATGCATATCTTGAGCTAGGGAAGTGCAAAAATGGTGATTCCAATTTTACTAGTCTTGCATTGACATGCTGTAGCTAGGAAAAATGCTTAACCTATAGTAGGTATACTTGGAATATGGTCTTCCTATTTAACATTGATTAATTGCTAGTTTCTAGTGAAAATAAATGGGGTAAAAATACATAACTAATGATCATGCAAATTTTTACACAGTGTTATTGTGCTAGAATGAAAGTAACAAAAATATGAAACTTGTTGTTTGACACTTTTCACTAGACATCATATGTAGGCTACTATAATTTTCTCAGAATTTACTATGCACTTTTGATATACGTTCCTTATTTCATCTTAGTGTCCAAATGAATTAATAAAGGCATTTAAAAAATTTATTTGGGCTTGCCATTATGTTTTGTAAAGTGTATATGATGTCTATGAACTATTGGTACCATTGGTTGAGACAAAATTTGATTGCTTGTATGTAGTGAAATATTAATTGCTCTATAATTAAATTATAGTGATTGTTTTGTAGAGTTTCTGTTGTTAAGTAAATTGCATCAGTAAAATGATGTTTGCTATGAATCTTGTCAATAACAAAGTTGTAGATAACTTACTTATATTGCTTATGTCAAATCTTCATAGCAATAGGTTAAATGGTTTGAGAGTTATAGCTGTTGGAAGTTGGTCTCCAAAAATGCTTATTCTGTGGAATTTCTGGATAGATCTAGAAAATTGCTTTGTTTGACCTTGATAGCCATTGAATCATCTTGAGATGACTCTAAAAAAATTGTAGAAAGTTTTACAAGCTTTCCAAAAAGTCTAAGATCATAATATTTTGTTGAGTAGAACTACAGATATGGCCAAAATAAATAGCTACTATTTATAGTCTAGGAAATGACTAAGTCAAATTATAATTGTTTGTCTTAGGTGATGCTTGTGTAGATGCTTAGGCTAATTGAGATTAGTTGTTAGCTGTAGGTTCTAAGCCTCTTACTAATGATGAACAACTTTACCTTAGGTTATTAGAACTTGGTGAGTGTATGTTTCTTGTACTATAGAAGAGATATGCACCTACTTAGTAAAGATCGACTAGAAGAAAGTTATATATCTACTTGATCAACGAATGTTAAACTTATCATACATCTTGCAGATAACCATGCTCATGCATATACAGTTCATGAGGTCATCTCATCTCTTATGCTTTCAAGATACTCATTTGTCCATATGCATGCTGGAACTACAACAAGCCTGGCCATTGGCAAGAAATGGCCCCTATCCCAAGAACAACAACCAAAAGTAGGGTAATCCAAATGCACGATAGGGACACGTGCACTATACTAGCCTAGAAGAGATCCCTTTAGGTGTAGTTGTTACTGCGGGTACATTTCTTGTGAACCAACACCCCATAGTTGTTTTATTTGATTTTGGAGCTTCACATTCATTTATTAGTCAAATATTTGCATCCAAGCATGATCAAAGGGTAGTTACTATAGATAAGAGTGGTTATTGCATATGTGCAGCCAGAAATAATATCTCTACCAACCAGATAGTCAGAGATGTGCACATCTTAAAAAGCAACCTAGAGTACACCTCAGACCTTGTAGTATTGCTAGGGTTGGGGATAGATGTAATCTTGGGCATGAAATGGATGAGTGGCTATGGAGTTCTTATTGACACTTCGACTAGAACCATCATGTTGAGGGAACTCTAGAGTAACTATGCTTTCCTAGTGCCACTTCCTAGGAGTTTTGATCTCCAAAACTTAGCCTGTGCTATTCAAACCACGACCCTCCTTGATATTCTAGTGGTATGTGAGTTTCCGGATGTGTTTTCAGATGAATTGGCCAGGTTGCCACCCGACAAGGATGTAGAGTTTAAGATTGAATTATTACTGGCTACAACACCCATCTCTTAGAGGCCGTATAGAATGCCACCAAATGAGCTAGCCGAGCTTAAGGTTTAATTGCAAGAGCTTTTAGAGAAAGGTCTCATTTGACCTAGCTCATGTTCATGGGGTTGTCTTGCCTTATTTCTGAACAAGAAAGACAAATCCTTACGGATATGTGTGGACTACCAACCACTTAATACCGTAATGGTCAAGAACAAGTATCCTTTGCCTCGAATTGATATCTTGTTTGATCTATTGTCAAGGACTAAGGTGTTCTCCAAGATCGATTTGAGATCTAGTTACCATCAGATTAAAATCAGGCCGGAAGATATACCTAAGACTGCTTTCTCCACTAGGTATGGCCTGTTTGAGTATTTGGTCATGTCCTATGGGTTGACAAATGCTCCTGCATATTTCATGTATCTAATGAATTCAGTGTTCATGCCCATGCTGGATAAGTTCGTGGTTGTGTTCATCGATGAGATTCCAATCTATTCAGAAAACGAGGAGGATCATGCAGAGCAATTGAGAGTTTTTCTAACCAGGCTAAGAGAACATAAGTTGTATGCTAAGTTTAGCAAGTATGAGTTTTGGCTTTGGGAGGTAACTTTTCTAGGGTACATGCTATCAGAAAATGAGATTTCTATAGACCCCTCTAAGGTGCAAGAAGTTATGGATTGGAAGGCCCCGACTTCAGTTCATGAAGTTTGGAGTTTTCTTGGTTTAGCAGGTTACTACCATCGGTTCATTCTAGACTTCTCCAAAATCACCAAGCTAATGACAAGATTGCTTCAGAAAGATGAGAGGTTTATGTGGACTCCGGAGTGTGAAGCTGCTTTTCACACTTTACGGACTTTGTTGACTTTAGCTCCTATTTTGGCACAACCTGATATCAAGAAACCTTTTGATGTGTTTTGTGAAGCATCAGGTACCGGTTTGGGATGTGTTCTTATGTAGGAAGGCTGAGTCATTGCTTATGCCTCACGTCAGCTGAAGAAGCATGAAGTCAATTACCCAACCCATGACTTGGAATTAGCAGCGGTTGTCCATGCATTGAAGATTTGGAGACACTATTTGCTTAGCAATGTGTGTCATATTTACACAGAGTCTTAAGTATATCTTCAGTCAACCCGAATTGAATATGAGACAAAGAAGATGGCTTTAATTGATCAAAGATTACAATTGAGAAGTCCATTATGATCCTTGCAAAGTGAATGTTGTTGCAGATGCTTTGAGCAGAATGTCTCATTGCAATTATCTGTTAGAAGATGGCTTTAATTTGTTACATCCTGTTGTGCTATACAATATTATGATCAGTTGTTCTCTTGAGAGGAAGATCGTCGAGTGTTAGAAGACTGATACGAGTGTGTTCCACATCAAAAGAAAGATGAAAGAGCAAGAGACTAAGCATTTTAGGATAGATGAGAACGGTGTTCTATGGTTTAAAAATAGACTGGTAGTGCCGAAGGATAAGGAACTTAGAAACCAGATCTTAGGTGAGGCTTACTCTTCTAAACTGTCCATTCATCCAGGTAGTAGTAAAATGTATCAGGACTTGAAGACCCATTTTTTGTGGACCAAAATGAAGAAGAAAATTGCAGCTTATGTTGCTAAATGTGATAACTGTTGCCGAGTCAAGGCTGTTCGTTTCAAACCTGCTAGACTGCTTCAACCACTATCTATTCCAGGTTGGAAGTGGGAAGAAGTTAGCATGTATTTTATTGTTGGACTTCCACCTACTCATAGGAATTTTGATTCCATATGGGTGATTGTGGATCGCCTAACCAAGTCTGCACATTTCATTTCAATTAGAACCAACTACCAACCGCATGAGTATGCTGATTAGTATTTCTCCCACATAGTACGTCTATATGGTGTGCCAAGAACCATTGTGTCTCACAAAGGGCCTCAGTTCGCTGCTCGTTTTTGGGAGCATTTGCACAAGATGTTAGGCGCCAACTTAGTCAGAAGTTCTGCCTGTCACCCTCAGACCTCTGGGCAAACTGAATGTGTAAATCAAATATTGGAAGACATGTTGAGAGCTTGTGTCATCTCTTCAAAGGGTTCATGGGAAAAGTAGCTACCTTTAGTTGAGTTTTCCTACAACAATAGTTATCAAGAAAGGATTAAGATGGCTCCTTTTGAAGCTTTGTATGGCCATAAATGTAGAACTCTTTTGAATTGGGTTGAACCCGGAGAAAGAAGATACTATGGTATTGATTTTATCAAAGAGGCTGAAGAGCAGGTGTATATCATTCAACAACATATAGAAGCCGCTCAATTAAGGCAGAAGAGTTATGTGAACAAGAGAAGAAGACCCATTGAATTTGAAGTAGGTGATTATGTATCCCAATTAAAGAAATGCTTATGTGTTCTAGAAGAAAGAGTGGAGTTAGAGATATCAAGTTAAAATCGGATCTAGCCTATGAAGAGAAGCTGGTGCAAATTATAGATAGCTAGGATAGAGTAACTCAAAACCATGTGATCAAGTTTCACAAAGTGATGTGGAATAATCATAGTGAGCAAGATGCTACGTGGGAACGGGAAGATTATTTACATGAGGTTTATCCCGCCTTTTATGAAAATTGGTAGGTCTTTCGAATGTCGGGACGAGATTTCTATAAGGGGGTGGGGTTGTAACACCCTAGGTGTTAGGCTTGCACTTTTGCACTTGCATTACATGAGCAGCAACATCATTCATTCATATATGAGCATAAACATATGAAACATTCATATGAAACATATGAAACATACCTTTGTTATTCTATGTTGCAACATGTGTATGCTTTATGGTCATGCTTGTTAATGCAAGTGGTTGATGTTGATCACTAAAACACCTTAGACACACTTAGGATGGTACAAGGAACAAGTTTGGTATTCATGACATGGACCAAAACAGCCCCCAAGTCATAATTATTCTAGAAACTCCAATTTTCATGATCCTACTTTGACCAAAGTTGAACTATAGCATAGAGGATTTGCATGGCAGTGCACCCTTAATAAACGTTATAGACTATCTTATGTGGAACAAACTTTATTTAAGGGTGATGAGCCAATTCAGTGCCTAACATGGTCAAATAGGGCTCACAAGAATCAACAAAATATTGTTTCTAGACTTAGAAATTTTGCAGCCCAAAATGTTCATTTTAGATTCAAGTGCACCACTTTGGAGCATTGTAACTTGCTAACCATAATGAATTAGATGTTACTCCCTAAGCCAAAGTTGTAGATCTTACATAGCTCTACAACTTTCACGAATACCATTTTCACTGATTCACCACAGATTAGGAGTTACAAGGTCACAAAGGTGCTTTGTCAGACGTGTGCGCCGGGCTCTGATGGCCACGAATGGTGCGGCGTTAGTGGCCGACCGAGCTAGGTCGTGGCCGCCACATGGTGGCCGTACGCCGGCGGTCGCCGGGCCGATCATGCCAGCGTGCGGACAAGAGGGCCATGCCCCACTGCTCCACTCCCACTCGCGCTCAATCCTTCTCTACCTTTGCCTCGTGCTCGTTCTCTTTCACTGCTGAGTAGCGCCATCGCTGCCGTGGCTTCGCCAAGATCGTGTGCCACTGCCGCTACGCCATTGCTCAATAGCTCGCGCACACTATGTCGTCGCGACCCACTCTACACCCCTGACCCATTAGTGCCTTAGTTTGAGCCCAAGGTAAAGGCCTATGGCCGTTTCCACCACCGCGACATCACCGGAGCACTGCCGCGCTCTTGGCTCGCCGTGGCCAGGCCGCTCCATTGCATCTCCCATCTTCCTATCATCTAGTCCAAGTTGCCTTAGGTCACTACTGCTCAGGCTGGAGCTAGGGTAGATGCAACCGTACCATCATGCGGGAATGCACTGTTGCTCCCGCCGTGCCCGCCATGGCCGTGAGCTCAAGCTCGCCGAGGCCAGCAACACCTAGGTCTCGCCATCCCTTGCTCGAAGATGTTTATGTGTAGCCACGAATGCTAGCTCCTACCGCGAAGATGGAGACCCACCTCTCGTCGCCGGTTTGCCGGAATGGAGAAGTCCGCCATGTGCGCTGGGCGCTGCCGTGGTGCCATGCACGCGGTCAGGCTCCCACACTGCTCCACCATGGCCAGATCTTGCTCTAGAACTATGCTAAGTCACCATAGAGGTAGGGCCATCCTCGTTGTAGTCTATCGTGGCCGGAGATGGCCTGCACGCCATTGTGCGACCACCGCTGTCCGCCATGCTCGTCGGTGAGCTTGCTCTGGTGAGCCACCGACCCAACCTAGGGTACCCCTGGGTGCAGGTTGATGAGATGAACATGATGGTTGGGTTGATGAGAGGAACATGATGGTGCCCGTGTTTTTTTTTCTGTGAGTGTACTATTTGATAAAAACATAAAACCTACTGTTTAAGATATTTTTCTCGGAGAATTAAATTGAGTTAGATAAGTTCTTCTAAAGTTGTTTTCATCTTGTAAAATGCATATCTTGAGCTAGGGAACTACAAAAATTGTCATTCTAGTTTTACCGATCTTGTGTTGACATGCTCTAGCTAGGAAAAATGCTAAACCTACAGTAGGTATACTTGGAATATGGACTTCCTATTTAACCTTGATTAATTGCTAGTTTCTAGTGAAAATAAATGGGATAAAAATATATAACTAATGATCATGCAAAATTTTACATAGTGTTATTGTGCTAGGATGAAA
This sequence comes from Miscanthus floridulus, assembly GCF_019320115.1. NCBI lineage: Eukaryota > Viridiplantae > Streptophyta > Magnoliopsida > Poales > Poaceae > Miscanthus > Miscanthus floridulus. The sequence goes on from NC_089588.1 coordinate 81,596,278, forward strand.
GTAAGAAAAATATGAAATCTGTTTTTTGACTCCTTTCACTAGGCTAAACTATTTTTGCTAAAATAAGCATATGCACCTTGTCAATTTCATAGAGATGGATATACATATCCAAATGGCATGAAATTTATACAGTAGACTTTTGGGATCATATGTAGGCTACTGTAATTTCTCATAATTTACTATGCAATTTTGACATATGTTCCTTATTTCATCTTAGTGTCCAAATGAATTAATAAAGGCATTTAAATAATTTATTTGGGCTTGACCATTATGTTTTCTTAAGTGTATATTATGTCTATGAACTGTTGGTAGCATTGGTTGTGCTCAAATTTGATTGCTTGTATGCAGTAAAATATTAATTGCTCTATAATTTAATTATAGTGACTGTTTTGGACAGTTTTTGTTGTTAAGTAAATTACATGGGTAAAATGATGTTTGCTGTGAATCTTGTCAATAACAAAGTTGTAGATAACTTACTTATCTTGCTTGTGTCAAATCTTCATGGCAATAGGCGAAATGGTTTGAGAGTTATAGCTGTTGGAAGTTGGTCTTCAGAAATGCTTATTCTTTGGAATTTTTGGACAGATCTGGGAAATTGCTTTGTTTGAAATTGATAGCCATTGAATCATCTTGACATGACTATAAGAAAATTGTAGGCAGTTTTATAAGCTTTCCAGAAAGTACAAGATCATAGTATTTGGTTGAGTAGAACTCCAGATATGGCCAAAAGAAGTAGCTGCTGTTTAGAGTCTAGAAAATGACTAAGTCAAATTGTAATTCTTGTCTTATGTGATGCTTGTGTAGATGCTTAGGCTAATTGAGATTAGTTGTTATCTATAGGTTCTAAGCCTCTTACTGATGATGAATAACTTTACTTAGGTTACTAGAACTTGGTGAGTGTATGTTTCTTGTACTATAGAAGAGATATGCACCTACTCTGTAAAGATCGACTAGAAGAAAGTTATACATCAACTTGGTCAACGAATATTAAACTTATCATACATCTTGCGGATAACCATGCTCATTCGTATACACTTCATCAGGTCATCTCATCTTTATGCATTCATGATACTCATTTGTGCATATACATGCAATAGGTTCCTCGGAAGGAATGACGCTACTCGAGTTCGAACCCGAGCGTCAGGAGGAGTAGCAGGCAGCCTAGGAGCAGGAGGTTCAGGTGGAAGGAGTCAATGTGGAAGATCTTCCTGAGTGTCCTGATCACCAACCTTCCTCATTTTTGAAAGGCAAGCCCCAGAGCATTCTAAGCCTCCTATGTTTTCAAAATATCAAATTGAGTCCTTTTATGTTGATGCATTAAGTACTAAGGGTTGATTGGAACCACTTGCTGCATATACTTTCCTTGTCCAGACAAATATATCTTGAATCCTATGTAGGTCTAGGATCAAATATATGCTTAGTCATGCTTAGTCCGGTAGAATCCAGGTGATTTCCTATCACCTACGAGATATAGGTAGATATCTGGTCATGGTTGGCTATAATTGCTATCGTGGAAATAACTATGTGTTAATGAATAAAAAGGAGACCAGGCGGGATTGTGATAGAGAAGCAATAAGGCATGGTGGTTTTGGTGCCTATTTATCCCCATCTGTGTCGGTTAAGGACCGATTTGCTATACGTCCTCATGTCATGTTGAACGCATGCCTAGCACTTATTTGGCCAGATAAGTCATTTCGACCGTGAAGCTGAGTAGCTCAACTCAGGCCGAGACCTGGTAAGTGAAAGTGCGCACACTGGAGGAAGTAAGGATGCACGGGGAGCTAGTGGTGTGAGTCCAAGTGCAGGCCGGGCCTGAACTTCCTGGCAGACTGGTAGTATCTCGGAGGGTGCGGCGCTGCTCGGACCCACGACTGTACCTGAATTGTACCAAAGGTGACCCGACGCGACTCCGATGGGGAAGTATGGGTTTGTGTTAGGAATAACTCCCCAGCTAGTTGGAATCGATTCGAGTCACTGTCTCTCCCGGATAGTGAGAACTTGACTGAGCAGCGACAACGTAGCATTAATTGATGGAACTTGATGGTTATGATGATGTTCAAATAAATACACCGGATATGGTTACTAATGCTTGTTAGCTTAATCATGTGATTGCTCTAGTATAGGTGCTAATCTATAGATTCTTAATTGAATAGGTATTCAATTTGATGCTAAAGTTATAAAATCTCCAAGTTATGTTACTTAAGCTTTTATGCAAAATGTTGTCAAGCTAACTACACTGATAAAGCCTTGCATACTCCTTGGTCTCATATTATTTTTGGTTTATGATGGGTAAGTCTAGCCGAGTACATTCTCATACTTAGGGTTTATTCCCTCTTGTTGCAGATCATATGATGTATCATGGGTACTGTAAGAACTGTCTTCATCCTGCCGTGGATGAGGACTAAACCATGGGGCATGGTACTCCTAAGATATCCTCTTTGTTCTGCTTTTGCTAGAAATGACCATGATACTGGCATGTATTTGAACTAAGTGTGATGTTTATGTCAAACTACTTTGCTTCTACAATTTAAACTTGGTTTGTAATAACTATGTGAACTCCGATGTCTGTGAGATACTTGTGAACCATTTGTGAACGGTGATGTAACATGTGACTTGTTAAGTTGAATCATTTATGATCTTGGTTTGTATGTTGGTTGGTTTGAGATCCTTCATGATTTCATCAAACAACCGGGTTTATATGGGCTCAAGTATGATAGTTTGATAGCTTCGGTGATTGCTATTGTACTTGTGCTCTTATAAATTGGACGGTTCTGTTACAGCTGGAATCGGAGCAAGGTTCTTTTTTACTAAACTTGTCATATGAGTATTTAAAACAAAGGTTTTATTTTATAAAATCAGTTTGACAACTTATAGCTATATATATAGGTGTGTCAAAATCTGAATTTTAAATTTAGAGTGTGCCAGTGGTCATATCCTTTATGCGCAGTTAAGGACTATCAGGTGGCTAAACAAGTACTAACATGGGGTTTTTACTTTCATCGTCCATATGGCGTGATATTGTATGGATGCCATTCACTTGAGTGGTAATGTAAGGATCAATTGCTTCTACGCCCAAGGTAAGAGTGGCAAGACCGCAAGGGTGAGCATGCGGTCAAATTGGAGAGGTAGCTTTGGTACTGCGGTATATATATGTCCCATATATATATACTAAGGTTTTTAATTGTGGGTTAGCTTTGATATGGTTGTGGATGCAAATTTATATGTATGTATGGCACATATTTACTTTCGGGTAGCTTTGATACAGAAGTATATGTATGGGTATATATATATGGAAGTATTTAGTTACAACCTAGAGCCCAGATTTACATTTCGGCATATATAATTGTTGGGTTGGGCTAAAATGAAATTCTTGTCTAGGTACATTAACAGTGAAACGTGTAGCCCGATTAGTTACATATATTGAGAGAACGTATGTATGCCACCGTGTATGTCGTTAGAATTTTAATTTTTTCCTAAGATTCGTGAGGACATACGGAACGTGCGTGCATCATGTTCACTCATGCATTTATATTTTTCCATTCCTCCTTCCCTTATAATTGCTTACCCCATTCATTAAATTTCTTCTCATGTATGATATCCTCTCACAAGAGTTGCGCACTTTGATACAGATGGTAGCACCAGGAGCCCCACCTCACAATGACACATTCCTAGCTGTGTTTGGCACTCCTACCTTGCTGTGGAGGGTGCAAAACTCAGTTGGGTATGCTGAGCCACCCCGCTACTTCTGGAGGGAAGTGGCAGTTGAGGGGCAGCCGTGGTATGATGTGTAGATGACCATTCTATCCCGTGAGGACAATCCATAGTGGCAAGGTTGGAGTATTGAGTCAGATGGGTAGTCTCCTCGGGAAGCTACCCAAGGGGTAGCTTTGGAGGCACTGAGTGAGATATGTTAGGAGTTTGGTGATTAGCTCATCAACGGTCCAGCCGAAACCCTTCCCCGGTTGGATCTGTCGGTGATCGCTTGGATGCAGCCGGGCAATAATGCATTGTTGAGAGACCAGGATGAGCGAGTAGAGAGATCTAGTGCTTCTATGAGTGCTACGTTCATCATCCTGAAGATGTTCTACTCCTACCAAGACAGCTACATTAGCTGCATGCTAGAGCTCCAGCGAGCACAGGTCGCGCAACACCAGCTACAAGGGCGTGTGCGTAGGCATCGAAGGGCAGCAAGAGAGGCTCAGCTAGAAACCGATAATGTTATTACAACTTTGGAAGCTCGCTGGGTTCAGTTGGTGAATGTTGTTGCAGAAAGAGATGTAGCTAGGGCAGAGATACAAGATGTCTGTGCTGAGAGGGATGAGGTCATTCGCCTTGCTGAGGCTTGGAAGGTAGCTAGAGTCTAGACTATGTTTTAGGCTGTTAGGCAGGCAATGGACTTTGATCGTAGAGAGCAGGAACTCATATGCCAGATTGAGTAGCTTTAGCTAGATGTTCATCGTCTCAACAACATGGTGAACCCAATTCTACTTCCAGTTCCAGCGGTGGAAGAAGATCCCAATGTGTTGATTGCTAAGGATGATGGCATGGAGGTCTAGCCATTTGGGGATGACCATGGTGATGATGTGTCCGACATCGACAGTGACCACTCCGAGGAGTAGCTTAGCTATAGTACCTAGCTAGATGCGCTAGCTCTCTATCTTTGATCCTTTATGTAATGAACTCATAATTTAGGTTTTGATGGCATGATGTACTCCTTTGATGTAATCTTGAAACCTTGCATGTTTAATCTATGTCGTTGTTGAACTTTAATAAATGTCCAGTTTGTGTGCTGGCAAGTAATTGGCATGTACGGGAATGCATTGCGTGATCGCTAATTAATATAATTGGTGATGTTGTGTTGTGGAAATGAATTATTATGCCTATGTTTTATTGTATGAATGTAAATTCTCTCAAGTAAATTTAGTTTGGCATAATTATATCATTTCTCTACAATTTTTCTGACATCATCAATAATTACTTGTGGTTGCAATTCTGTAGTTGACGTGCACTCATAGGGGAGCTGGTGGAGATGATGCGGGTGGTGGTGGTTCGCATGGCAATGATAATGAGGACATCCCACCACCACCGCATCCCATGCCAGCGGAGATGATGGCCTAGCTCATTGAAACCAAATGTTCCATGGGAGAAGTGATGCGCGGTCTTGCATAGAATGCTGGACATGGACGGGGATGGGACTAATGCCAAGGGCCTAAACCTAACTAGTTCAACAATTTTAAGGACTTTCTTGACACCAAACCTCCTATCTTTAAAGAAGCAGAGGAGCCATTATAGACAGATGAATGGCTAAATATAATTGAATAGAAGTTTTGTCTCTTAACGGTCATAGAGCACATGAAAGCAGAATACTCATCACACCAGCTGCAGGGGCCTGCAGGCATTTGGTGTAGTCATCATTGATCCACTTTGTTTGAGAATGCTCAAATTACCTAGAACCAGTTTATGGCTACATTTAGGGGACATTATATTCCATCAAGTCTTATGAGCATGAAGCATACAGAATTCATGAAGCTGACATCAGGTACCAAGAGCCTAACTGAGTATCTGCATGCCTTTAACAATCTATCAAGGTATGCCACAGAGTTTGTTAACACTGATGCAAAGAAGATTGCTAGTTTCAAGAGGGGGCTTAGTTTGAGGCTGATGAAGACTCTAGATAACAGCAAGTGTGCCACTTTCAATGAGTTTGTTAGTGATGCTTTAACTTAGGAGAATCAGAACAACATCTATTCAGCATCTAAGAGTCAAAAGCTCCTATTGCTGCAAGACCTCAGTTCCGCCCACCTGCTCCAAAGTATAGACCACCTTAGAAGAAGGTACAGAGCAGCCAGACCCAAAAAGTGTATTGCAAGGCCTTTTTTGTTTCTCTACCAAAGGGTAGCACGGGACAAGGAAGCTCCAGCATTCCACCTAGCAACATGCCATGCTGGAACTGCAACAAGCCTGGCCATTGGGCAAGAAATTGCCCCTATCCCAAGAACAACAACAACCAAAAGCAGGGTAATCCAAATGAACGATAGGGACACGTGCACTATACCACCCTAGAACAGATCCCTTCAGGTGAAGTTGTTACTGTGGGTACGTTTCTTGTGAACCAACACTCCATAGTGGTTTTATTTGATTCTGGAGCTTCACATTCATTTATGAGTCAAATATTTGCATCCAAGCATGATCAAAGGGTAGTTACTATAGATAAGGGTGGTTATTGCATAAGTGTAGCCAGAAATAATATCTCTACCAACCAGATAGTTAGAGATGTGCGCATCTCAATAAGCAACCAAGAGTATACCTCAGATCTTGTAGTATTGCCAGGGTTGGGGATAGATGCAATCTTGGGTATGAAATCGATGAGTGGCTATGGAGTTCTTATTGACACTTTGACTAGAACCATCATGTTGAGGGAACCCTAGAGTAACAATGCTTTCCTAGTGCCACTTCCTAGGAGTTTTGATCTCCAAAACTTAGCATGTGCTATTCAAACCACGACCCTTCTTGATATTCTGGTGGTATTTGAGTTTCTGAATGTGTTTCTAGATGAAATGGTCAGGTTGCCACCCGATAGGGATGTAGAGTTTAAGATTGAATTATTACCGGGTACAACACCCATCTCTCGGAGGCCATATAGAATGCCACCAAATGAGCTAGCCGTGCTTAAGGTTTAATTGCAAGAGCTTTTAGAGAAAGGGCTCATTCGACCTAGCTCATCTTCATGGGGTTGTCCCACCTTATTTGGGAAGAAGAAAGACAAATCCTTATGGATGTGTGTGGACTACCGACCACTTAATACCATAGTGGTCAAGAACAAGTATCCTTTGCCTCGAATTGATATCTTGTTTGATCAGTTGTCAAGGGCTAAGGTGTTCTCCAAGATCGATTTGAGATCTGGTTACCATCAGATTAAAATCAGGCCAGAAGATATACCTAAGACTGCTTTCTCCACTATGTATGGCATGTATGAGTATTTGGTCATGTCCTTTTGGGCTGATAAATGCTCCTACATATTTCATGTATCTGATGAATTCAGGGTTCATGTCCGAGCTGGATAAGTTCATGGTTGTGTTCATTGATGACATTCTGATCTATTTAGAAAATGAGGAGGATCACGTAGAGCACCAAAGAGTTGTTCTAACCTAGCTAAGAGAACATAAGTTGTATGCCAAGTTTAGCAAGTGTGAGTTTTAGCTTCAGGAGGTACCTTTTCTAGGGCATGTTCTATCAGAAAATGGGATTTCTGTAGACCCCTCTAAGGTGCAAGAAGTTATGGATTGGAAGGCCCCGACTTCAGTTCACAAAGTTTGGAGTTTTTTTGGTTTAGTAGGTTACAACCGTCGGTTCATTCTGGACTTCTCCAAAATATCCAAGCTAATGACAAGATTGCTTTAGAAAGATGAGAAGTTTGTGTGGACTCCAGAGTTTGAAGCTACTTTTCACACTTTACGGACTTTGTTGACTTCGGCTCCAATTTTGGCACAACCTGATATCAAGATACCTTTTGATTTGTTTTGTGATGCATCAGGTACCGGTTTGGGATGTGTTCTTATGTAGGAAGGCCGAGTCATTGCTTATGCCTCACGTTAGCTGAAGAAGCATGAAGTCAATTACCCAACCCATGACTTGGAATTAGCAGCATTGTCCATGCATTGAAGATTTGGAGACACTATTTGCTTAGCAATGTGTGTCATATCTACACAGATCATAAGAGTCTTAAGTATATTTTCACTCAACCTGAATTGAATATGAGATAGAGAAGATGGCTAGAATTGATCAAAGATTACAATTTAGAAGTACATTATCATCCTGACAAAGCGAATGTTGTTGTAGATGCTTTGAGCAGAATGTCTCATTGCAATTCTCTGTTAGAAGATGGCTTTAATTTGTTACATCCTGCTGTGTTGCACAATATTATGATCAGTTGTTCCGTTGAGAGGAAGATCATCGAGCTTCAGAAGACCAATCTGAGTGTGTTCCACATCAAAAGAAAGATGAAAGAGCAAGAGACTAAGCATTTCAGGATAGATGAGAATGTTGTTCTATGGTTTAAAGATAGACTAGTAGTGCCGAAGGATAAGGAACTTAGAAACTAGATCTTAGGTGAGGCTTACTCTTCTAAACTGTCCATTCATCTGGGTAGTAGTAAAATGTATCAGGACTTAAAGACCCATTTTTGGTGGACCAAAATGAAGGAAATTGTAGCTTATGTCGCTAAATGTGATAATTGTTGCCAAGTCAAGGCTGTTCATTTGAAACCTGCTGGACTGCTTCAACCACTGTCTATTCTAGGTTGGAAGTGGGAAGAAGTTAGCATGGATTTTATTGTTGGACTTTCACCTACTCATAGGAATTTTGATTCCATATGGGTGATTGTGGATCGCCTAACTAAGTCTGCACATTTCATTCCAATCAGAACCAACTACTGACCGCATGAGTATGTTGAGTTGTATTTCTCCCACATAGTTTGTCTACATGGTGTGCCAAGAACCATTATGTCTCATAGAGGGCCTCAGTTCACAACTCGTTTTTTGGAACATTTGCATATGATGTTAGGCGCCAACTTAGTCAGAAGTTCTGCCTGTCACCCTCAGACCTCTAGGCAAACTGAACGTGTAAATCAAATATTGGAAGAGATGTTGAGAGCTTATGTCATCTCTTCAAAGGGTTCATGGGAAAAGTGGCTACCTTTAGCTGAGTTTTCCTACAACAATAGTTATCAAGAAAGTGTTAAGATGGCTCCTTTTGAAGCTCTATATGGCCATAAATGTAGAACACCTTTGAATTGGGTTGAACCCAGAGAAAGAAGATACTATGGTATTGATTTTGTCAAAGAGGCTAAAGAGCAGGTGCATATCATTCAACAACATATAGAAGCCGCTCAATCAAGGCAGAAGAGTTACGCGGACAAGAGAAGAAGACCCATTGAATTTGAAGTAGGTGATTATGTATAGCTAAAAGTGTCACCAATGAAAAAGGTACAATGGTTTGGGGTAAAATAAAAGCTTGCACCTAGATATGTAGGTCCATATCCAATCATTGAGAAAAGTGGAAGAGTAGCCTATAAGATCCAATTACCTCTAGAAATAAGGGCTATCTTCAATGTTTTTCATGTATCCCAATTAAAGAAATGCTTACGTGTTCTAGAAGAAAGAGTGGAGGTTAGAGATATCAAGTTAAAATTAGATCTAGCCTATGAAGAGAATCCAGTGCAAATTATAGATAGCAAGGATAGAGTAACTCAAAATTGTGTGATCAAGTTTCACAAATTGATGTGGAATAATCATTGTGAGCAAGATGCTATGTGGAAACGGGAAGATTATTTACGTGAGGTTTATCCCGTATTTTATGAAAATTAGTAGGTCTTTCGAATCTTGGGATGAGATTTCTATAAGGGGTAGGGCTGTAACACCCTAGGTGTTAGGCTTGCACTTTTGCACTTGTATTGCAAGAGCATCAGCATCATTCATTCATATATGATCAGAAACATATGAAACATTCATATGAAACATATGAAACATACCTTTGTTATTCTATGTTGCAACATGTGTATGCTTTATGGTCATGCTTGTTTATTCAAATGGCTGATGTTGATTAATAAAACACCTTAGACACACTTAGGATGGTACAAGGAACAAGTTTGGTATTCATGACATGGACCAAAACAGCCCCCAAGTAATAGTTATTATAGAAACTCCAATTTTCATGATCCTACTTTGACCAAAGCTGAACTATAGCATAGAATGTTTGCATGGTAGTGCACCCTTAATAAACGTTGTAGCCTATCTTATGTGGAACAAACTTTATTTAAGGGTCATGAGCTAATTCTGTGCCTAACATGGTCAAATAGGGCTCACAAGAATCATCAAAATACTTTTTCTAGACTTAGAAATTTTGCAGTCCAAAATGTTGATTTCAGTTTCAAGTGCACCACTTTGGAGTTTTGTAACTTGCTAACCATAACGAATTAGATGTTACTCACATAGCTCTACAACTTTCATGAATAACATTTTCACTGATTCACCACAGATTAGGAGTTACATGGTCGCAAAGGTGTTCTGTCAGACATGCGCGCCAGGCTCTGATGGCCGCGAATGGCATGGCGTCAGTGGCCGACCGAGCTAGGCCATGGCCGCCACATGGTGTCCATATGCCAACGACGGTCAGGCCTATCAAGCCAGCGCATGGACAAGAGGGCCACGCCCCTGCTACTCCACTCCCACTCATGCTCACTCCTCTGCCTTGCCTCATGCTCGTTCTCTTCCACAGCCGAGCAGCACCATCGCCGTTGTGCCTTCACTGAGCTCGTGCGCCACTGCCACTGTGCCATTACTCAATAGGTCATGCACACTACATTGCTGCGACCCACTCTACATCCTAGACCCATTAGCGCCTTAGTTCAAGCCCAAGGTAAAGTCTTACGACCGTTTCTGCCACCGCAACATCACTGGAGCACCGCCGTGCTCTCAGTTCGCCATGGCCAGGCTGCTCCACTACATCCCCTACCTTCCTATCCTCTAGTCTGTAGTTGCCTTAGGTCACTGCTGCTCAGGTCAGAGCTAGGGTAGATGCTACCGTACCATCACGTGGGAACGCACCGCCGTGCCCGCCATGGCCAGCAGCCCCTAGGTCTCGCCATCCCCCGCTCGAAGATGTTTATGCATAGCCACGAATGCTAGCTCCTACCACGAAGATGGAGACCCACCTCTCACTGCTGGTTAGCCAGAACGAAGAACCCCACCATGTGCGCTAGGCGCTGCCATGCCGCCATGCATGTGGTCAGGCTGTACCTTGGCCAGATCATGCTCTAGAACTATGCTAAGTCACCATAGCGGTAGGGCCATCCTTACTGGTGAGCTTGCTTCGGTGAGCCACCGACCCAACCAGGGGTACCCCTAGGTGCGGGTTGATGAGAGGAACACGATGGTGCCTGGGGTTTTGCCGGAGACCTCGTCGGCGGCGAGCTTTCGCCGGTCTGCTTCGTCCTCTGCTCCTGTGTCGTTGATGGGTGGGACCATTGACCTGCAGGCCCCCACTGTCAATCACAGTGGGTGCAATGGACCGGGAGCACCTAGCAGCTGAGCTCGATTGGAAATTTGATTTTCTTTATTTATTATTCTAGATTTTGTAACAAACTTCAAAAATTCATATCTAGAGTTAGGAGTGTCAAAATTGAGTGAACAAAATTTTGTTGGATTCATCATAAAGTGTACTGTTTGATAAAAAAATATGATACCTACTGTTTGAGATATTTTTCTAGGAGAATTAAATTGAGCTAGATAAGTGCTTTTAAAGTTGTTTCCATCTTGAAAAATGCATATCTTGAGCTAGGGAAGTGCAAAAATTGTCATTCCAATTTTACTGGTCTTATGTTGACATGCTCTAGCTAGAAAAAAATGCTTAACCTATAGTAGGTATACTTGGAATATGGTCTTCCTATTTAACCTTGATTAATTGCTAGTTTCTAGTGAAAATAAATGGGGTAAAATACATAACTAAGGATCATGCAAATTTTTACACAGTGTTATTATGCTAGAATGAAAGTAAGAAAATATGAAATCTGTTGTTTGACATTTTTCACTAGGCTAAACTATTTTTGCTAAAATAAGCCTATGCAACTTGTCATTTTTATAGAGATGGTACTTATCCAAATGACATGAAATTTGTACAGTAGACTTTTGGGGTCATATGTAGAATACTGTAATTTTCTTAGAATTTATTGTGCATTTTGATATATGTTCCTTATTTCATCTTAGTGTCCAAATGAATTAATAAAGGCATTTAAAAAATATTTGGGCTTGACCATTATGTTTTCTAAAGTGTATATGATGTCTATGAACTGTTGGTGCCATTGGTTGTGCCTAAATTTGATTGCTTGTATGCAGTGAAATATTAATTGCTCTATAATTCAATTATAGTGACTGTTTTGTACAGTCCTATTGTTAAGTAAATTGCATGGGTAAAATGATGGTTGTTGTGAATTTTGTCAATAAAAAAGTTGTAGATAACTTACTTATATTGCTTGTGTCAAATCTTCATAGCAATAAGCTAAATGGTTTGAGAGTTATAGCTGTTGGAAGTTGGTCTCCAGAAATCCTTATTCTCTAGAATTTCTGGATAGATCTATAAAATTGCTTTGTTTGACCTTGATAGCCATTGAATCATCTTGAGATGACTATAAGAAAATTGTAGGAAGTTTTATGAGCTTTCCAGAAAGTCCAAGATCATAGTATTTTGTTGAGTAGAACTCCAGATATGGCCAAAATAAGTAGCTGTTGTTTATAGTCCAGGAAATGACTAAGTCAAATTATAATTGTTTGTCTTATGTGATGCTTGTGTAGATGCTTAGGCTAATTGAGATTAGTTGTTAGCTGCAGGTTTTAAGCCTCTTACTTGATGAGTGTATGTTTCTTGTACTATAGAAGAGATATGCACCTACTTAGTAAAGATCGACTTGAAGAAAGTTATACATCTACTTGATCAATGAATGTTAAACTTATCATACATCTTGCGGATAACCATACTCATGCATATACACTTCATCAGGTCATCTCATCTCTTATGCATTCATGATACTCATTTGTGCATATGCATGCAATAGGTTCCCTAGAAGGAGTGACGCTACTTGAGTTCAAAACCAAGTGTTAGGAGGAGCAGCAGGCAACCTAGGAGCGGGAGGTTCAGGCAGAAGGAGGAGTCAACATGGAAGATCTTCCTGAGTGTCCTAATCACCAACCTTCCTCGTTCCTGAAAGGCAAGCCCAGAGCATTCTAAGCCTCCTATGTTTTCTAAATATCAACTTGAGTCCTTTTATGTTGATGCATTAACTACTAAGGGTTGATTGGAACCACTTGTTGCATGTAACACCCTAGGTGTTTAGGCTTCCACTAAATTGCATGTCATTTCATAAACATGTGCATTATCCATGTCATCATGCCATTATCATTGAAACATACATATGCAACATTTTAAATTGTATGTGTTTCAGGCTTGATTGCTTAGAGTGGTAGTAGTGCAACATGTGAATGCAACATGAAACTCTCATACCTTGAAACATGGCAATATGGTAGTAATGTGCGAAGTATAAAATAATCACAAAGTCATGAAACATGCAAAACATTTCATTGCAACATTGGGTAAATTGCTTGTTTTGATTGTTTCATCACATGTGATCAATTGAAATGGTATAACAATTGTGTAAAGTGGTTGATCATGGTCTAATACACCTTAACTACACTTAGAGTAATTGTTTGGACATTGTTCATGTAGTTCAAAATGACAAAATTGCCCTTGAATGGAGGTTTGACTTGAAATGAACCCTAGAGTGCCACTGTTTGACTGATTCAAAAGTCCAACTTAGAGACTTTGCATGGCTGTGCACTCTTTACCAAAGTTGTAGCTAATTTATCAAGGAACAAAAGTTGTTTTATGGCCAACTCATGAAAATGTGTGGAACATGGTCAAACATGGCCCACAAGTCAAAATTTTAGACTGATTTCATACTTAGAAATTTTCCTAAGTCTTTATGTGTTTTGCAGTTTCGTGTACCCAACTGTTTCACCTTGTATCTCCCTAACAAAGCCAAACCAGCTTGAGCTCCAATAACAAGAGTTGTAGTTCACATATAGATGATCAACTTTGTTAACTATGGTAGAGTCTAGAACGTCACGGTTTAGGAGCAATTAGCCGTCCAACTCGCTCTGTCAGTCACCTTCGATGATCACTGAATCGCTGTTTTCAGAAATCGGTCAGTGACCGTCATGGCCGACCAGCTCAGGTGACGTTCGCCGCATGGCAATCATGCACTGCCAAGGTCACCACGTCGCGCGTCCGTGCTCCAAAAGAGGGCCAGCGCCTGCTGAACGCGCTCGCCGCTCCATTTCTCCCTCTCGCCTTCCCCGCGCGCAGCGCCATGTTCACAGCAGCCGCCTGCCATTGCCGACGAGCTTCGCCGCTGTCTCTTTCTCCTCCCCTGCCTGTCTCACTGTCATGTGGGACCCGGCTGTCAGCCGCCAAGGCTGAGGCGGGAGCCCAGCGTGGGCCGCGCCGCATCTTGGGCCACGCCTGTACGCTTCGCGGGCCGCTATTCCTTCGGGCCGGCCCAACTGTGGCTGAGTTTTGTTTCCTTATTTATTTTGTTTTATTATTTCACATATTTGTATTGATATTCAAAAATCTGTATTTCTTAGTATATAGATCCAAATGCTATGGTTCTAATTTTGTTGAGTTCCTAGTATTGTCTAGTATTTAATAAAAATATTATATGAGCACATGTTTTAGAAATTCTGGATGAATTAAATAGGACTTTGAAATGTGTTTTTGGATACATGCAAACTTGTTTGAATTTTATCTTGAGTTTCTGTGGTCCAAAAATTATGGAATTTTGTGGGTAGTCTGTTATTGCTTAGTAGAAGCTCTGGGTAAAATTTCAGAGCTAGTGCATGTGTAGTTTTTAAGTTATAGAAATTCCTTTTATTAATGGATGGATCTTGTGTGAATTTTCATAATTTTTCTATAGATCCAGTATAGGTAAAATTTGGTGAGTAAGGTTCTTATGCTAGAATGATGCTAGGAAAAATATGAAATCTATTGCTTGACACTTTTCATTAGGGTTTCCTAATTATGCTCAAATTAGACATGTCATCTATTATTTTGGATACAGCAAGTTATGTTTCCCCAATGGCTTTGAAATTTTTGTGGTAGTCTATGTGCAGCATGAGATAGCTACTGTAATTTTTGTAGATTTTTATGAATAGTTTTACTATATATTGCTTAAATCACCTAATTAACTAAATAAATTGGAAAAGGATATTAAATAATTTATTTAGAAGTTGGCACTATACTTTCTGATGTTTCTTAGGTATGAAAAACAAGTTGGTAAACTTGGTTTAATCAAGTTATGCTTTTGCACAATCATTAAATAATTAAGTTAGTAACCCTGTCATTTTGGACACATTCTAGGTTTGCTGGAAATTGATTTGGTTAACATCAGAATCAGGCTTTGCTGTTTACCATTGATTTGTAGAACATTTCATAAGCTTTCCAGAATGTCCTCATACAAGTCATTTGGATTTGTATAACTCTTGTTGTGATTTAATTACGGGAATACTTGTATGCATATGAAACTTTAAATGTTAAATTATGTATACCGTTACTATTTCTAAGTTGTGGTAATGTTCCTAGGTGTTAGGCCTTTAACCGAAGATGAGCATCTTTATCTTAGGTTATGCAAGTTAGGTAAGTTGATCTTGTTCTTTAAGTTAAGTTAGATACATGCTTAAAGTGATTTGAATAGGGCTAGTCTTACTCGGTAAACGAGTGTCCAGTTATATTTTCGGTAAACACTTACTGTGATTCATTCATCATGAGCATCATGTCATTCCTTATGCATCCATGGTATTTATCTTTTGCATCGGCATGCAATAGGTGTACCGGAAGGAGTGACCCTGCTGGAATTCGAGGAACCGAGCGAGCAGCAGCAGCTGATACCGGAGATTCAGGAGGAGCAGCCTTCAGGAGAAGTGCCAGACATGGTCGCCGTTGAGTGCCCGGATCACCGTCCTTGCAACTTTGTGAAAGGCAAGCCCCGGAGCATATTAAGCCTCCTAATTTCCGAAATGCAGTTACATTATCATTATTATATATCTATATATATATTGTTGCATTAAGTTTAGGTGTTGGATGCAAACAATTGCTGCATTGGTTACCCAATCCTTGCCCAAATATTGTTACCCTAAATCCTATGTAGCTCAGGCTCGTGTAGTGCTTAGCCCTGCTTAAACGCGGTAGAAGTCGGGTGATTTCCTGTCACCTGCGAGATATAGGAATATACATGTGGCACGGTTGGCTATAATTGCTATCGTGGAAAAGAACCAGTCTTAATTTGAAATGAAGACCGGACGGAGGCTTGCTGGTTTGCAGTGACTCCGTCTGAGTCGATTAAGGACTGATTCTTGGAGCCTTTCCTGTTCATGTTGAACACATGCCTCTCTCTTAGTTGGCCGGGTCTAGAGACCGACCGCGAAGCCGAGTAGCTCAACTCAGGCCAGGAGTCGATAAGTATAAAGTACGCCTCGGAAGGGAGCCGTAGGCGTGAGTCCAAGGGTAGGTGATTTAAAAGTCCTGATCGTCCTGGTAGAAGGGTTGTCCCTGAGAGCGCTGGCGCTGATCAAACCCGCGAATTTGGTTCCTGAGTTGTCCCAAAGGTAACCCATGGCTACCCTTGCTAAGTATGCTAGGGTGAGAGTTAGGAATACCCCCTCAGCTGAGTTGTAATTCGATTCGAGTCGCCATCTCTCCTGGTTAGTGAGAACTTGATGGGCTTATCTCCAATGTAGATACACTTAATAACATAATGGTTCGGAAATGATGATATGATAATGATAGCCTTATTATACCTGCTATGGTTAATATTGTTTGCTCCTAATAAGTGAGTGCTCTAGTATAGGTGCTAATCTAGTGGACAGGTAAATAATGATAAGCTTGATGCTAAGTTTAAATTGGTTACTATAATCATAAGCTCTTTTATGCAACTGTGTCGAGCTAGCCCACCTGAAAAGCCTTGCATGATCCTTGGTGTCTTTTATTTCTAGTTTTGATGGGTAAGTCTAGCTGAGTACCTTCTCGTACTCAGGGTTTATCTCCCACCTATTGCAGATGACCAGTTCTACTTTGGTTGCTGCAAGTACTGCCTTCTCCCAGCTGGGGATGAAGACTAGACCGTTGGGCACGGTCTCTACTAGTTCTCGTACCTGATAATGCTTTTGTGGGATATGACTCAGACTTGGCAATGTAATTGAAAACTATGATGTTTGTACCAAACTATGTTGCTTCCACACACTCAAACTTGGTTTGTAATATTCTATTTCAACTCTGATGGATGTAATCCGAATGCTACTTGTGAAATGTTGTAACGGATGATGTGTTGTGTTGAATCACTACGATCTTGGTTTGTATGTCGAGAGTTGGTTGAAATCCTTCGTGATTTCCGAACTACCGGGATTATGGGAGCTTAAGTACAGGAATTTGATCGCTTCGGTGATTGTTTTTGTACTTACGTTCTTATGATTTGGTCGATTCTGTTATAGCTGGCATCAGAGCAAGATTTAACACTAAACACGTCATTTGTGTATTTAAAACAAAAGTATTTGTGAAAATCCTAAATTAAATACTAAGTATTGCTAGTGGTCATATCCCTTATGCCCAAATAAGGACTCTTAGGTGGCTTAATAAAGTACTAACTCGGGGGTTCCTGCTTGTTTCTGTTTTGTCATCCATACGGCGTGCTATTGTATGGATGCCATCCGCTTGGGTGATAATGTATGGATCAAAATACCTCTACGCTCTGGTAAGTGGGAGTTGTGAGAGCATGACCGTCCAACCGTCGGTCTAGGGGAGAGTAGTTGTGGTTGCTCGCATACTTACATGTTCGATCATGTATCTATGAGAGTACTTAATTGTGGGTATCTCTGACGGGTAGCTGTGATACTAGAATATATGCATCAGGGGATGTATGTATGAAAGTATTTAGTTTACTGCTTGTTTTCTATGCTTTTTGGGAAATTATTGGGCTGAAATGAATTTTTCTGTAGGTACACTAACAACGTATCGTTGTAGATCGACTAGCTACCATGTATGAGAGAACGTATGTATGCCACCGTATATTTCGCTAGCCTTTAAATTTTTCTAGGTTTGTGAGGATGTATGGATCGTGCATGAATCATGTTCAAGCATACATGGCATTTCTAGCATTATCCCCTCCCTTAAAATTTGATTGTCCCGACTAATTAAATTTTGTATCCCTTAAATGATCCTCCCCTTACGTTGCAACTTTTTGCTATAGATGGCGCGCACGAAACTCACTGCTCGCAAGTCCGCTGGAGGCAGGGCGCCTCGTCACCGTTTAGCTCCTCGTGAGCCTCGTCCGGAGCCTACTGAGGTGGAAAGGCTGAGGACAGAGCTGGCCCGGGTGACTGCGGAGAGGACTGCAGCTCAACACCGTTTGGAGCAGGTAACACAGGAAAGGGACCAAGATACCCTTGAGGTTCAGAGGTTGACAGTTGCTCACCGCAACTATGAACGTATGTTGATTCAGATGATGAACCAACGGAATGAAGCCTAGCACGAAGAGAATGTGTTGAGAGCGCGACAGGTGGAGTTAGAGCAGCAAGTGGTAGTTGCTGAGGAGTACAATGACAATCTCCATGAGGAGGTTCACATGTTACACAATCAACTTCACCCTCTCCTGCCACCTAATGATGAGGATGAGATGGGTTCTGGTGTCATCATGGCTGAAGGTGATGATGACATGGAGGTCAATGGACCTGAGGACGTTCCACCGGATGAGGAGGAAGATGAGGAGTTAGAGCCTGCTAGTGATGAAGATGGAGGAGAGATCTTCGACACTGACTCCGAGGACGATGCGTAGTTTAGCTTACTACTTAGCTAATGCGCTAGAGCTAGTCTTTTGTTGATCCTCATGCATGAACAAGTAGCTTTGTATCAAGTTAATCGTTGGGATGTAATATCGAACCCTATGTTACCATTGATGTAAGTTTGGAACCACTATGGCTTGGATGTAACCTATCGAACGTATTATGCTCCACGTATGTGAGCTTTTGATGAATTTCACCTTTGCGGTCTATGGATCTCGTTGTTGGTTAAGTTCATCGCATTTATGTGTCAATTGATGCGCTTGATGAGTTGTGTGATTGTGATGAATGATTGTGCCTCTGTTGATTATTTAAATGCATTCTCTCCGATGGAATCAGTTTGGCATAATTATACAATTCATCTACAAAAGTTTCCACATCGTCAATGCTCATTGGCTATACCTTTTGCAGATGGCTTATAACCTTCGTCGCGGTCGTAGCATGGGAGATGAGGAACAACCACCTCCTCCACCGCCCACACCAGCTAAGCTAATGCAGACGGTCGTGGAAAGTCAGCGCATGCTAGCTGAGGCTATGCGCCAGATGGCTAACCGTGAGGATTGGCATGTCCGCCAGGGACCCGAGCTGAACCAGTACAACAGCTTTAAGGACTTCATGGACATAAAGCCTCCTATCTTTCATGAGGTAGAAGAACCCTTACAAGCGAATGAATGGTTGAGCATGATAGAGCAAAGGTTTGGATTGCTCTGTTTGACTGAAGGCATGAAGGCTTCATATGCAGGACACTAGCTCCAAGGCCCTGCAGGCATCTAGTGGACCCATCACAGGACCACCTTCCCTGCTAACGTTGAGATCATTTGGAACCAGTTCTAGGCAGCCTTCAGGGGACACTTTATCCCTCCTGGTCTCATGGCCATTAAGCATACTGAGTTTATGAAGCTCACCCAAGGCAACAAGAGTCTCAATGAGTACCTCCAGGCATTCAACAACCTAGCAAGGTATGCTTTCGAGTTTGTCGATACTGACGCCAAGAGGATAGCTAGCTTCAAGAGGGGACTTTTCCCAAAACTAATGAAGTCAATGGGCAACTGCAAGTGTGTCACCTTCAATGAGTTTATCAGTGACACTTTGACTCAGGAGAACAATGACAAGATATATGCTGCTTCCAAGAACCGTAAAAGGAACTTTGAGGCTGGTGCTTCCTAGTCCAAGGCTCCAATGGTATCTAAGACCCCGTACTGTCCACCCAATGCTAATGTCCGGTACCGCCCACCTCAGAAGAAGAACCAAGCTAAAATAGGTTTCTACAAGGGGTATACAATTTCCTTGCCGAAGAATACCTCTGGGCAGGGTAGCTCCAATGTTCCACCAGCAAACAGGCCATGCTGGAACTGTAACCAGCCTGGTCATTGGGCAAATAGATGTCCCCAACCTCCCAAGAATGCTCAAGGAAACATCCGTCAGGGGCGTGTTCACTATACTACAGTGGAGGAAATTCCTACTGGTGAAGTGGTCACCGCTGGTAAGTTCCTTGTTAATGAGCACCTTGCAGTTGTGCTCTTTGATTTGGGTGCTTCGCACTCTTTTATGAGTTCTACTTTTGCATCTGAGCATAATATGAATGTGATTACAATTGTCAAGGGTGGTTATTGTATTAGTGCTGCTGGAAATAATATCCTGACTAACCAAGTAGTTAAAGATGTAAAGATTGAGATTGGGGATCGAGAGTTCCGTACAGATCTTGTGGTTCTACCGGGGGTAGGAATTGATATAATCCTAGGAATGAAGTGGATGAGCGGGAATGGAGTGTTGATCGATACCTCAACCCGTGTGGTAATGTTGAGGGATCCTGTGGATAAGAAGGGTTTTCTAGTGCAGTTACCTCGTGATATCTCTATCCATAATATCGCCAATGCTACCCTAGCCAAAGCCATTAAGGATCTACCGGTTGTCTATGAGTTTCCAGATGTCTTTCCTGATGACTTGCCTGGATTACCTCCGGACCGTGATGTAGAATTCAAGATAGAACTCATTCTAGGTACGGCTCCTATTTCTCGAAGGCCCTATAGAATGCCGCCCAATGAGTTGGCTGAGCTGAAGAGTCAGTTGAATGAGCTATTGAAGAAAGGGTTGTGATTCCATCTAGGTTATCATAGATCATCTAACTAAATCTGCTCACTTTATTCCAGTCAAGTCTACCTATCATCCTCACAATTATGCTAAGATTTATTTTCAACAAGTGGTACGTCTCCATGGTGTACCCAAATCCATTGTTTCTGATAGAGGACCTCAGTTCACGGCTCGCTTTTGGGAGTGCTTACATCAGAATCTTGGCACTCATCTAATCCGCAGTTCTGCCTATCATCCGCAAACATCAGGACAGACTGAGCGTGTTAATCAAATTCTTGAAGACATGCTTAGAGCTTGTCTTATCTCTTGCAAAGGCTCTTGGGAAGACTGGTTACCTCTCGTTGAATTCTCTTATAACAACAGTTATCAAGAAAGTATCAAAATGGCTCCTTTTGAAGCTCTTTATGGCCGCAAGTGTAGAACTCCTTTGAACTAGGTGGAACCCAGAGAAAGAAGATTCTATGATATTGATTTTGTAAAAGAAGCCGAAGAGAAAGTCCGAACTATACAAAAGAATATGACTGCTGCACAGGCTAGGCAAAAGAGCTATGCTAACAAGAGAAGAAAACCTATTGAGTTTGAAGTAGGTGATCATGTTTATTTGAAGGTATCCCCTATGAAAGGAGTCAAGCGTTTTGGAATTAAAAGGAAGCTTGAGCCTCGATATGTTGGACCCTACCGCATTATCGAGAAAAGTGGAAGAGTAGCATATAAGCTCGATCTACCACGTGAGATGGGAGCTATATTCCCGGTATTCCATGTGTCCCAGCTGAAGAAGTGTCTTCGTATTCCTAAGGAAAGAATAGCAACAAGGAAAGTCAACTTGAAATCTGATCTTTCTTATGAGGAAAAGCCTATGCAAGTCCTGGATACTCAAGAAAGAGTGACTCGTACATGAGTAGTTAAATTATACAAGGTAGTTTGGAGTAATCATAGTGAACGGGATGCAACCTGGGAGCAGGAAGTTTATTTAAAGGAAAATCATCCAACTTTCTATACTAAATGGTACGCTTTCCAAATCTCGGGATGAGATTTTTCTAAGGGGGAGGGCTGTAACACCCTAGGTGTTTAGGCTTCCACTTAATTGCATGTCATTTCATAAACATGTGCATTATCCATGTCATCATGCCATTATCATTGAAACATACATATGCAACATTTTAAATTGTATGTGTTTCAGGCTTGATTGCTTAGAGTGGTAGTAGTGCAACATGTGAATACAACATGAAACTCTCATACCTTGAAACATGGCAATATGGTAGTAATGTGTCAAGTATAAAATAATCACAAAGTCATGAAACATGCGAAACATTTCATTGCAACATTGGGTAAATTGCTTGTTTTGATTGTTTCATCACATGTGATCAATTGAAATGGTATAACAATTGTGTAAAGTGGTTGATCATGGTCTAATACACCTTAACTACACTTAGAGTAATTGTTTGGACATTGTTCATGTAGGTCAAAATGACAAAATTGCCCTTGAATGGAGGTTTGACTTGAAATGAACCCTAGAGTGCCACTGTTTGACTGATTCAAAAGTCCAACTTAGAGACTTTGCATGGCTGTGCACTCTTTACCAAAGTTGTAGCTAATTTATCAAGGAACAAAAGTTGTTTTATGGCCAACTCATGAAAATGCGTGGAACATGGTCAAACATGGCCCACAAGTCAGAATTTCAGACTGATTTCATACTTAGAAATTTTCCTAAGTCTTTATGTGTTTTGCAGTTTCGTGTACCCAACTGTTTCACCTTGTATCTCCCTAATAGAGCCAAACCAGCTCGAGCTCCAATAACAAGAGTTGTAGTTCACATATAGATGATCAACTTTGTTAACTATGGCATAGTCTAGAACGTCACGGTTTAGGAGCAATTAGCCGTCCAACTCGCTCTATCAGTCACCTTCGATGATCACTGAATCGCTGTTTTCAGAAATCAGTCAGTGATCGTCATGGCCGACTGGCTCAGGCGACGTTTGCCGCGTGGCATTCATGCGCTGCCAAGGTCACCACGTCGCGCGTCCGCGCTCCAGAAGAGGGCCAGCGCCTGCTGAATGCGCTCGCCGCTCCATTTCTCCCTCTCGCCTTCCCCGAGCGCAGCGCCGTGTTCACAGCAGCCACCCGCCATAGCCGACGAGCTTCGCCGCCGTATCTTTCTCCTCCCCTGCCTGTCTCGCTGTCATGCAGGACCTGGCTGTCAGCCGTCGAGGCTGAGGCGGGAGCCCAGCGTGGGCCGCGCCGCGTCTTGGGCCGCGCCTGTACGCTTCGCGGGCCGCTGTTCCTTCGGGCCGGCCCAACTGTGGCTGAGTTTTGTTTCTTTATTTGTTTTGTTTTATTATTTCATAGATTTGTATTGATATTCAAAAATCTGTATTTCTTAGTATATAGATCCAAATGCTATGGCTCTAATTTTGTTGAGTTCCTAGTATTGTCTAGTATTTAATAAAAATATTATATGAGCACATGTTTTAGAAATTCTCATTTTGGACAGATTCTAGGTTTGCTAGAAATTGATTTGGTTAACATCAGAATCAGGCTTTGCTGTTTACCATTGATTTGTAGAACATTTCATAAGCTTTCTAGAATGTCCTCATACAAGTCATTTCGATTTGTATAACTCTTGTTGTGATTTAATTACAGGAATACTTGTATGCATATGAAACTTTAAATGTTAAATTATGTATACTGTTACTATTTCTAAGTTGTGGTAATGTTCCTAGGTGTTAGGCCTTTAACCGAAGATGAGCATCTTTATCTTAGGTTATGCAAGTTAGGTAAGTTGATCTTGTTCTTTAAGTTAAGTTAGATACATGCTTAAAGTGATTTGAATAGGGCTAGTCTTACTCGGTAAATGAGTGTCCAGTGATGTTTTCAGTAAACACTTACTGTGATTCATTCATCATGAGCATCATGTCATTCCTTATGCATCCATGGTATTTATCTTTTGCATCGGCATGCAATAGGTGTACCGGAAGGAGTGACCCTGCTGGAATTCGAGGAACCGAGCGAGCAGCAGCAGCCGACACCGGAGATTTAGGAGGAGCAGCCTTCAGGAGAAGTGCCAGACGTGGTCGCCGTTGAGTGCCCGGATCACCGTCCTTGCAACTTTGTGAAAGGCAAGCCCCGGAGAATATTAAGCCTCCTAATTTCCGAAATGCAGTTACATTATCATTATTATATATATATATATTGTTGCATTAAGTTTAGGTGTTGGATGCAAACAATTGCTGCATTGGTTACCCAATCCTTGTCCAGATATTGTTACCCTGAATCCTATGTAGCTCAGGCTCGTGTAGAGCTTAGCCCTGCTTAAACGCGGTAGAAGTCGGGTGATTTCCTGTCACCTACGAGATATAGGAATATACATGTGGCACGGTTGGCTATAATTGCTATCGTAGAAAAGAACCAGTCTTAATTTGAAATGAAGACCGGACGGAGGCTTGCCGGTTTGCAGTGACTCCGTCTGCGTCGATTAAGGACTGATTCTTGGAGCCTTTCCTGTTCATGTTGAACGCATGCCTCTCTCTTAGTTGGCCGGGTCTGGAGACCGATCGCGAAGCCGAGTAGCTCAACTCAGGCCAGGAGTCGATAAGTATAAAGTACGCCTCGGAAGGGAGCCATAGGCATGAGTCCAAGGACAGGTGATTTAAAAGTCTTGATCGTCCTAGCAGAAGGGTTGTCCCTGAGAGCGCTGGCGCTGATCGAACCTGCGAATTTGGTTCCTGAGTTGTCCCAAAGGTAACCCACGGCTACCCTTGCTAAGTATGCCAGGGTGAGAGTTAGGAATACCCCCTCAGCTGAGTTGTAATTCGATTCGAGTCGCTGTCTCTCCCGGTTAGTGAGAACTTGATGGGCTTATCTCCAATGTAGATACACTTAATAACATAATGGTTCGGAAATGATGATATGATAATGACAGCCTTATTATACCTGCTATGGTTAATATTGTTTGCTCCTCATAAGTGAGTGCTCTAGTACAGGTGCTAATCTAGTGGACAGGTAAATAATGATAAGCTTGATGCTAAGTTTAAATTGGTTACTATAATCATAAGCTTTTTTATGCAACTGTGTTGAGCTAGCCCACCTGAAAAGCCTTGCATGATCCTTGGTGTCTTTTATTTCTAGTTTTGACGGGTAAGTCTAGCTGAGTACCTTCTCGTACTCAGGGTTTATCTCCCACCTATTGTAGATGACCAGTTCTACTTTGGTTGCTGCAAGTACTGCCTTCTCCCAGCTGGGGATGAAGACTAGACCATTGGGCACGGTCTCTACTAGTTCTCGTACCTGATAATGCTTTTGTGGGACATGACTCAGACTTGGCAATGTAATTGAAAACTATGATGTTTGTACCAAACTATGTTGCTTCCACACACTCAAACTTGGTTTGTAATATTCTATTTCAACTCTGATGGATGTAATCCGAATGCTACTTGTGAAATGTTGTAACGGATGATGTGTTGTGTTGAATCACTACGATCTTGGTTTGTATGTCGAGAGTTGGTTGAAATCCTTCGTGATTTCCGGACTACCGGGATTATGGGAGCTTAAGTACAGGAATTTGATCGCTTCGGTGATTGTTTTTGTACTTACGTTCTTATGATTTGGTCGGTTTTGTTACACTGCATATACTTTCCTTGGCTAGACAAATATATCTTGAATCCTATGTAGGTCCAGGATTGAATATATGCTTAGTCATGCTTAGTCCAATAGAAGTCAGGTGATTTCCTATCACCTGTGAGATATAGGTAGATATCTGGTCACGGTTGGATATAATTGCTATCATGAAAATAACCATGTGTTGATGAATAAAAAGGAGATCGGGCGGGATTATGATAGAGAAGCAACAAAGCATGGAGGTCTTGGTGCCTATTTATCTACGTATGTGTCGGTTAAGGACCGATTCATTGTACATCCTCATGTCATGTTGAATGCATGCCTAGCACTTAGTTGGCCAGATAAGTCATTCTGACCATGAAGCCAAGTAGCGCAACTCAGGACAAGACCCGGTAAGTGAAAGTACACACACTAGAGGAAGTAAGGATGTGCGGGGAGCCAGTGGCATGAGTCCAAGGGCAGGCTAGGCCTGAACTTCATAGCAGACTAGTAGTATCCCTGAGGGTGTCTTTGCTCGGACCCACGACTATACCTGAATTGTACCAAAGGTGACCTGACATGACCCCAATGAGGAAGTATGGGTTTGTGTTAGGAATAACTCCCCAGCTGGTTTGAATCGATTTGAGTCGTCATCTCTCTTGGATAGTGAGAAGTTGACTGAGCAGCAGCAATGTAGCATTAATTGATGAAACTTGATGGTTATGATGATGCTCAAATTAATACACTAGATATGGTTACTAATGCTTGTTAGCTTAATCACGTGATTGCTCTAGTATAGGTGCTAATCTAGAGATGCTTAATTGAATAGGTATTCAATTTGATGCTAATGATATTAAATCTCCAAGTTATGTTACTTAAGCTTTTATGCAAAATGTTGTCCAGCTAACTCCACCGATAAAGCCATGCATACTCCTTGGTGTCATATTATTTTTGGTTTACGACGGGTAAGTCTAGCTAAGTACATTCTCATACTTAGGGTTTATTCCCTCTTGTTGTAGATGATATGATGTATCATGGGTACTGTAAGGACTGCCTTCATCCTGTTGTGGATGAGGACTAAACCATGGGGCATGGTACTCCTAAGATATCCTCTTTGTTCTACTTTTGTTGGAAATGATCGTGATACTAGCATGTATTTGAACTAAGTGTGATGTTGATGTCAAACTACTTAGCTTCCGCTATTTAAACTTGGTTTGTAATAACTATGTGAACTCCGATGTGTGTGAGATACTTGTGAACCATTTGTGAATGGTGATGTAACATGTGACTTGTGATGTTGAATCATGTACGATCTTGGTTTGTATGTTGGTTGGTTTGAGATCCTTCGTGATTTCATCGGACTACCGGGTTTATGTGGGCTCAAGTATGATAGTTTGATCGCTTTGGTGATTGCTATTGTACTTGTGCTCTTATAAATTGGACGGTTCTATTACAATACCCATGTGTCGACAGAATATCATCGGCAGTCCTCTGAGGGGCATCCCATGAAGGTAGATTGATCAGCAGAGGAGCGCGAGATCAAGAACAAGAAGGCAACAGAGACACACGAGTTAGACAGGTTTAGGCCGTCAGTATGACGTAATACCCTACTCATGTGGTCTGTTGGTTTATATTAGCTATTGTATGATATGCCGTGATTTTAGAGGGGGTCCCTGCCCGCCTTATATAGTCCGGGAGGTAGGGTTACAAGTCGGTTGGATCTGAGAGATAACCCGAAAATAATAACTGATTACAGGAATCTTGAGATCATACATATCCTAACAGATCTCGTAGTATCTTCAGGATATCTTCCTGATGTCTTGTGGAAGGCGTCGAGCAGAGTCATGCCCCGCAAGGTTTCTTCTCATCGGCTGGGCCACCCCTAGGGGCATAGCCCATGTGGTCGGCCATGGGTATCTGAGGTTGTACACCCCATAGCTAGTCCCCGAGCGCCTTGTACCCATTGTGCAATGTCGTCTCAAGCTTGTCCGAGCAGGTGCGAACAACGCCGAGCAGTCAAGCTCATGGTCCAACCACCATGCTGAACTGCCAAGCTGTGTGAGCCGTCACTGAGCAGTGTGAACCATTGCCGAGCAGCACAACCTATCGCCGAGCAGCATGAACCATTGCCGAGTAGAGTGATCAAAGTATGGCTTGCCATAAGGGTGTAAGAAGCTCAAGTTTAGAATCAAAAATTTCTCCACAGTGGACCAAGTGTGCCCACTTAGAGTCCGAACAAAGTTGTAGGAGTCAATCTTCTTCTATAGGCATGTAGTCTTTGAGAATAACCCCGCACACTCACCACGAGGTGAAGTGTGCCCACTTAGTCTCCGAGCCTAACAGCAGCTGATGTAGTCATGTGGTGCTAGGGTCAGAAACTTGAAGAATAGTAGAGAACCAGCCGAGCAAGAAAACAGTCCCTGGGCATGTCCTAGAAAAAAAACAAAGCACATTCACTGCAAGGTGAAGTGTGCCCACTTAGTCCCCAAGCCTGATAGTAGGTGGCATAGTCACGTAGTGCCAGGGTCAGCAATAGAAGAACAATCAACGACCAACAGATCAGATTGTCAGTCCCCGAGCTTCAAGCGTAGTTATCGGAGAAATTGAATCGTGGAGGAAAATCTGGAGTAACAACTACACAGTGTCAGTTACTTGACCTTATTAAATGGCAGAGATGTCGGAGATATTTCGGTGAGGAGAAACTGAAGGCATGGGCTATGGTTACGTGGAAGCCCAGGTAACAGCCCATTTACCACATCAGAGAAATCGCAGCGGCACAGATCGTGGGAATGGTTCCCAACAAACCCTTGAATGCGGAATGGTGGGGAGGATCCTATATAATAGTGCTACCACAGACCCTGTTCCCACCTTTTCCACTTCATCTTCCTCCTCACTTCTCGCGCCGCCAAATCCACAACCACAGTTGCCGCCGCCGCCAAAACCTAACTAGATCTGAGAGATGGCGCCGAAGAGAGGAGCTGTGAAACCGAAGAAGACGAGTCCCAAGAAGGTGGACGCCATCACCCAACACGACGAGGAGTGGGTGCCATCCCAAACAGGAGAAGCTAAGTTGAACCGATTGGTGGAAGCCAGCGTTCTCCCCGACCGTGCGACCACCGGATGGCGACCAGCTCTCGGTGAGTCCTTTCCGATGCCTCATACTGACGAAGCGGTAGTATTCAAAAACTATTTCTGGCGTGGGTTTGGGTTTCCAATGCACCCATTCCTGAGGGATCTGTTGGAGCTCTAGGGGGTTACTCTATGCAATCTCCACCCCAACACCATTCTGCACATCTCTATCTTCATCCACTTTTGTGAGGCATACCTTGGCATCCTACCCCACTTCAATCTTTTCCATCACCTATTGTGGCTAAACACATCGCTGAAGGGGTGGAACACCAGATGGTTCTACATGAGATAAAGCCACCCAGCGGTGGTTGTAACACCGACCACATCCCAGAAAGCCAAAGGAGTTGGTCGGAACTACCGAGCAGGGATGACATGGAGCAAGTGAACGAACTCCTCGGCTTGATAAAGGGCATGAAGACCAATGGCGGATTGGTAGCGGCGAGTTTCATAGTGCGTCGCATACAACCCTGCAAAGAGAGGGCGCACCCAGGCTTTGAATTCAAAGGGGAGACCGACGGGACTCGAGACAGGCCCAAAATACTTTCTAGGAGCGAACTGCCGAGCTATTCGCACCACTTCTTCCTTCAGGCTGTCAGGGTACATGAAGCCCTTCAATTGCAAGAATCTACCTCCTCAGGTGAATGTCTTTGCTATATTTTTTCGAAACGTTTATTTACCTTGCCGAGCAATAAACTGATCCTACTCATGTGAAGGTCCATTCGTAGGACAGGGCGGTGTACTTCTTGGGCGTACCGAGAAATGATTGGCCGCCATCAGTGGATACACGACGACCTGTGCAAATTGAAGAAAGCTCCATCGGTGTCTCCTCAGAATCTAGAGGAATGGACACTGGTCGAACAGAGAGTCCTCCCCCGGTGTTGGCGAAAACTAGGGGAAAGAGGCTGGCGGAAGATGAGCTGGCCCATAAGAAGAGGAAAACAGCATCGACTGCTCCCCGCAAACTAGGTAGGATCTCTCTGGATGATGACCAGACCAATCGAGCACGAAGAACCATGGTGTTCGATTGGTCTGACGATGATGAGATCCTCATGAACCCTCTCCCGAGCTTGAAAGGGCCTCCGCTCTACCCACGCATGGAGCAACAAACCGGGGTAGATGAAGAAATCCGGGAAACTCCAACAAGGATAGTCCCCGAGCATCGAGCAGAGGGAATTGCTATGCAGCAGATGTTGGAAATCCCCATGGAGCGGGCAACGGAGATCCCGGAGCAACAAACAGCAATAGTCCTGGAGCAGCAGGCAGAACCAGGGCCAACTAAGGAAGAGCTAAGAAACCCCCCGCTGAGCATAGGAGTCGATCCCGTAGCTGCGCCCGGAGGCTCTGGCCGGCACCGTCGGTTCAAGAAATTGAACCATCAAACCAAACCGTAAGTGCTCTCATGCTATAGTTAATTTGCTATATTTGCTTTACTTGTGTTGTGACTGAATGACTGGTTTGAGACAGTGCAAGGCGAGCAACAGATCTAGCCCCACCCGCTCAGACTGATCGGCGACTAGAATCTTGCCCTGGAGCTTCGAAGACGCCAGTAGACCACATCCTGGAGTCCCCGAGTGCTCGAGAGCATGCAGGGGAGCCAATTGCTGTCCCTGGTGGGCTTCCTGGCGGCGAGAGACTGCCTACAAAGGCGAGCAAATCAGCGACAGCTCCTTCGGGCATGGTGGAAACGAGAGTAGAAAAGGTTTCAGAGCCAAATGAACAGACTGCAGTCCCTAATTCTTTGGAGGGCATGGTCGGACCTGCTATCCGACCACTGAGCCCCAAGGTGGTCCCTCCGGCTGCGATGGAGGAGGACAAGGTGGAGGAGATCGTGCGCGACGAACCTTGGCCTCAAGCAGTCTAGATCCTCCGAAAGCGCGGTGAAGAAATATTTATTGTTGAAGAGGAGGACACCACCAAGGAGTTCAGGAGACTGGAAACTTCCCTTACTAGTGTGATGAAATAGATCAAGGTGAATACTGCATCTGGAAAGGTCCTAGTTGTTTATTGGAATTGGCTAACAATAATGTCATCATACGTGTTGCAGGAAATATCTTGAGTTGCCGAGCAGCGCCGCAAGCTAATAAAGTGAATGGAGCCCCTCGCAGCGAAGAATGAAAAACTCAAAGAGGCCAAGAACCTCTCAGAGAAGAATATCTAGCAAGCCCAACGCAAACGAGACCTTGCAGAGTCCAATGTGCGGGACCTGGAATACCAAAAGGGGGTCCTTACCGAAAAGCTAGCGGCTGTGTCTGAGCAAGTGCAGAGCTAGTCCGAGCAGCTGGCCGCTATCTTTGACCAACTAAAATGTGCTTCCGAGCAGCTAGAGAAGAAAAACGAACAGCTCAACAGTGTATCCAAACAAAAAGCAGGTATGGTACATCAATGAATGTACTTTGGTATTGCTGAACAACCTCATTTCCGTTAACAACTGGTGTGCTTGTAGAGCAAGATACTGAGCTCGGCCAGATGCGCCAGGCCATCGATCAACTTCGCCAGGAAAAAGCAAAGGAAGCAGAGTGGGCGGACAAACTTGCTGAGGAGCTGAAAGGTGAATTCCTCCTGGTCGATATCATTGTTGTAGTAGCTCCGCGTATAACGGATCATTGTAACTCTCGCAGGTTATCGTCATAAAGCCAAAGCATAGTTCGACGTGCTGGTGCAGGAGGCCAAGGTCCAGAAGGAGAACTTTGATACTGTAGTCACCGCAATTAAGCCGATGCTTGACTGCATCGACCTGACAATGGCCACTCAGCACGACGACAGGCGGCAACACCCCGACACTGTCATTCAGAGGTGTAAGGCAGCATGGGAAAACTTCAAAACCTTCAACCGCGATGCCATTACTACCGTTGCTACCCATGTCCTTGCGGTTGTTCGGTCCCACTATCCGACCACCGACCTTCAGTCTATAAAAGGTGGGTTTGCGGAAGGACTGAGCGACGCGGAGACCCAGTAGCTAGAGGATGAAGTGGAGGATGCAGCAAAAATGTTGGTCGATGATATAGATCTATTTGGCGAGACGGATGGTGATGGCAGAGCTCATTAATCTGATTATAGAGTACCATCTGACGCAATTATGCGTAGCTCAAATAACATCCAAATAGTTGGTCTTCTACTGATGCTTATGGCCTTGGCCAGCCCATAGTCCGTAACGTCGAGCACGGAGCCCGTGCACGTGTAGGAGTAACAGACTTGACCCAGGAACTGCAGCCGGCCTCCCATGACGCAGAGCGCAGAGCCCGTAGCACGTGTAAGGAAAAACCGGTGACTGAGTCTTTTCCATAAAAAATAGCGCAGAACGCGTTCTGGTCGGTAGTTGTTATACAAACTTGGTGATAAAGGCAACATAAGCTGCGTCCGAGCAATGTATTCTATGTTGAACTCTCGGCCTTGGCTGACCCATAGTCCATAACGTCGAGCGCGTAGCCCGTAGACATGTAGGAAAAATAGGTGGGACCAAGGGACCACAGCCGACCACCCATAACGCAGAGTGCGGAGCCCGTAGCACGTGTAGGGAGAAATCAGAGACTGGGTCATCTCTGAAGAGAACAGAAAAAGAAAGCATGTTGCTCTTCGATCAAAAAAATGTGTGGTGATTTGGGGAAAAAATGCTCGGCGATTTGGAGAAATCATGTTAGGCGATTTGGAGAAACGTGATCAGCGATTTGGAGAAAACATTTTTGGTGATTTGGAGAAACGTGTTCAGTGTTATGGAGAGACGTGTTCGGCGATTTGGAGAAAACGTGTTCGGCGATTTGGAGAGACGTGTTCGGCGATTTGGAGAAAACGTGTTCGGCGATTTGGAGAGACGTGTTCGGTGATTTGGAGAAAATGTGGTCGGCGTAGTTACGGCGATTACGTACTGGAGTTCGTTATGAAGTAGCATATAGCTCGGCGACCATAAGTCATTGTTAATCCACAATAGAGACAAAACAGAGACAAGTTATGGAGACCGAAAAAACATTACTAAATATAAATTTGTAGAGTATATATCTGTAGTGTTTCAAGGATAGAAACGTATAAGGTGTTTGATGTGCCACGAGTTGGGAACATCGACTCCTTCTAAGTCACTTAGGTGATAAGAACCTAGTCGAGTAGCCTCTTTGACGATATAAGGCCCTTCCCATGGGGAAGAGAGCTTGTGCAAACCGTCAGTCTTATGTTTTCTGCGGAGAACGAGATCGCCAACAGCAAATGAACGACCTTTGATGTTTTGGTTGTAGTACCTCCGCAAGCCTTCTAGATATTTAGCTGTATGGACACAGGTGATTAGGGATTCTTCCTCGGCTCTCTTGATGTCCTTAGACTGGACAGCCTCGGCCTGCTCTTCATCATAGTTTTCCACTCTAGGTGCTCGAAAAGTAATGTCCGCTGGTAGTATGGCTTCTGAGCCATAGACCAAAAAGTATGGAGTCACGCCGGTGCTACGACTAGCTTGAGTATGTAGTCCCCAGACTACAGCTAGAAGCTCCTTGAGCCATCTACCCAGGTGCTTTTCTTCTTTCTGATACAGTCATTTTTAGGGCATCAAGGATCATGCCGTTCGCCTTAACTGTTGGCTCTTGGATGGGCAACAGAAACATGTCTGACGGAGATGCAACGGTCTTCGCAGAAGTCCCAGAAGTGATGTCTAGTAAACGTAGTTCCAAGATCGGTGATGATGCTGTTTGGTAGACTAAATCTGTGGATGATATCTTCGAAGAGCTCAACTGCCTTCTTTGTAGTAGCCGAGACGAGCGGTTTATATTCAATCCACTTGGAGAACTTGTCAATGGCGACATACACGTACCGAAAACCACCTGGTGCTGGCTTGAAAGGCCCGATCATGTCTAGTCCTAGGCATGCGAAGGGCCAGGAAGCTAGGATGGTTTGCAGCTCTTGCGCAGGCACGTGTATTTGCTTAGCGAAGAATTGGCATCCTTCACAATGTCGGATGAGATCTTCTGCATCAATGATGGCTGTGGACCAATAAAAACTAGCTCGGAAAGCCTTGCCGACCAGTGTTCTCGAGGCCGCATGGTTGTCGCAGGAACCAGAGTGAATTTCAAGAAGCAGCTTCGCTCCCCCCTTTTGGGTGATGCATTTCTGCAATATCCCTTCCTTGGCACTTTTCCTCATCAAGCTACCGTCCACCAGCATGTAAAGCTTGCTCCGACGAACTAGGCATTCAGTTTCAATCTTGTCTGTGGGTACCTCGGTGCTGGTGAGGTACTTGATGAATTGCTCCCTCCAATCGGCGACCGGCGAAAGTACCGCAAGTACCAACTACTCGGCAGGGGGAACTTCTTCAACTTCCTTATCTTCTTTGATGGATGGCGCCAGGAGATCTTGAATAAAAACCCGTGGCAGAATCGCAGCGCGAGAAGAACCGAGCTTGGATAAGTGATCGGCGAGTTGATTTTGGTCACGTACCACGTGGTGATACTCGATACCATAGAATTTTCCTTCAAGCTTTCTGATTTCAACGCAGTAAGCATTCATCTTCTCACTGGAATAGGACCAGTCTTTGTTGAGCTGGTTGATAACTAATGCGAAGTCCTCATACACCATTAGGCGTTTGACGCCGAGCTTGACGGCTATACGAAGACCATGGAGACATGCTTCGTATTCCACGGCATTGTTGGAGACCTAGAAGTGTATCTAAAGAATGTAATGTAGCTTATCCTTGGTCAACGTAATGAGTAGAATGCCCGCACCAGCACCGTTGATGTTAAAGGCACCATCGAAGTACATCACCCAATGTTCGAGGCAAGCAGCGGCGATGGGCTCTTGGATCTCGGTCCATTCAGCGACGAAATCAGCCAGCGCTTGTGACTTAATGGTAGGTCTACTTCTAAATTCAATGGAATAGGTGCCGAGCTCAACAGCCCATTTAATGATGCGGCCATTGGCTTCTTTGTTGCGAAGAATGTCCCCCATGGGGAACTTAGTGACCACAACGATCTTGTAGTATTCAAAGTAATGTTAGAGCTTGCGCGACGTAATTAGAATTGCATATTATAGCTTTTGTACTTGAGGATAACGAGTTTTTGGCTCATTAAGTACTTCACTGATAAAGTAGACCAGACGTTGCACCTTGTAAGCATGCCTAGCTTCCTCACGTTCGACGATGATAGCTGTGCTCATGACGCGAGAAGTGGCAGCGATGTATATTAGCAGAGTCTCATTTGGCCTTGGCGCTGTCGTGATCAGCGGCTTTGTTAAGAACAACTTGAGCTGCTCGAAAGCTAAGTCTGCCTCCTTCGACCAGGAAAAGTGCTCGAAGGCCTTGAGGATGTTGAAGAAAGGTAGCCCTTTTTCATCGAGGCGTGATATGAAGCGGCTTAAAGCAGCCATGCAACCTGTAAGCTTTTGTATATCCTTGACACATGTTGGCTGTTTCATATTGGTGATGGCAGAGACCTTGTCAGGATTAGGCTCGATGCCTCGAGCACTGACGATGTAGCCCAGCAATATACTGGATGGAACTCCAAAGATGCACTTTGAAGGGTTTAGCTTCCATCGGTACTTGTTCAGATTGGCGAAGGTTTCTTCGAGGTCGGCGATAAGGTTGTCAGCTGTCTTGGTTTTGACGACCATGTCATCGATGTAGGCTTTGACATTGTGGCCGATCTGCTGGTCGAGGCACATCTGAATGGCCCTTTGATAGGTAGCCCCAACGTTCTTGAGTCTGAAGGACATAGTTTTGTAGCAGTATGCACCAAAAGGTGTAATGAATGATGTTTTTATCTAGTCTTCTTCCTTTGAGGGAGATCTGCTGATAGCCGGAGTAACAGTCAAGGAAAGAGAGTAGTTCGTAGCCGGCGGTAGAGTCTACAACCTCGTCTATCCAAGGCAAGCCGAAGGGGTCTTTAGGGCAGTGTTTGTTGAGATCAGTATAATCAACGCACATTCTCTATTCTTTATTCTTTTTTTGAACGAGAATAGGGTTTGCTAACCAATCTAGATGATACACTTCTTTAATAAACCCGGCAGCTAAGTGTTGTTTTATTTCTACCGTAATAGCCTCCTTCTTGTCTAGCGTGAATTGGCGGAGTTTCTGCTTGATCGGTTTGGCAGTCGGCGAGACATTCAAGGAGTGCTCGATCTTCTCCCGTGGTACCCCCAGCATGTCTATAGGTTTCCAAGCAAACACATCGGCGTTGGCATGTAGGAAGGAGACGAGCGCGCCTTCCTATTTGGGGTCAAGGTGAGCCCCAATCTTCATGGTCTTGGAGGCGTCATCGAGGCCGAGGCCAACCTCCTTGATTTCCTTGGACTTGGCAGAGGCGCGGGGAAGCTCTAGCTCTAGAATCTCCATGTCATCGGTGGGTACTGTCCTGGCTTCGGTGACCACGCTTGCCATCTGGATGGATAGGTCGGTGGCTTTGGCAAGAGCGAGACTCTCTGTCTCATAGGCATAGGCAACGGAAAGGTTGGCCCACAGAGCCAGGACTCTTGCAGGCGAAGGCATCTTCAACACTAGATACGCATAGTGTGGTATGGCCATGAATTTGGCTAGAGCTGGCTGGCCAAGTACGGCGTGGTAGGCGGTGTCGAAGTCGGTGACGTAGAAGTTGATATACTCGACGCGGTAGTTGCTTGCCGTGCCAAACTATACTAGTAGGGTGATCTCTCCAAGTGGTCTGGATGCCCTTCCAAGTACCACATCCTAGAAAGAGGAGTCCGACGGTGTGAGATCTGATATCGCGAGGCCCAACTCCCTTAGGGCTCCGGTGAAGAGTAGGTTCAAAGCACTGCCACCATCAACAAGGACTTTTCTAAAGAGCACCTTCTGGACGGTTGCGTCGAGGATGAGGGGGAAACGCCCTGTATATGGTATGTCTACCCACTGGTCGGTCCTGCTGAAGGTGATGGGGACCTCGAACCATGGGCGATAGCTGGGGTCGGCGGCAGTTTCTTCTGAAGCGACGGCGAGCACTCGTCGAGCGGCAAGCTTCCATTCCCTTTGACTCTCAGTGGAGGTGAGGCCCCCAAAGATGGTGGCGACCACCTTATCATGGTCCTAAAAGGCGTTGTTGTTGTTCCTAGGTGGTCGGCGACCTCCGGCTCCATCATTTATGTCGTCATCGAGCCTCTTGTCCTAGAACTCCCTGGCCAGACCAATGTAGTCCTTCATCTTGTGTTTGGCGT
Source organism: Miscanthus floridulus (assembly GCF_019320115.1). Lineage (NCBI taxonomy): Eukaryota > Viridiplantae > Streptophyta > Magnoliopsida > Poales > Poaceae > Miscanthus > Miscanthus floridulus. The sequence continues at coordinate 81,632,661 of NC_089588.1, forward strand.
TCTTGTGAAGAGGGCATGGGCTGTCGAGGATCTTTTGGTACTGCTCGTCGTAGTTACGCTTGGCGCAAGGTTGGCTAACAGCGGCTAAGATGTGTTCTGGCTGGCGGCGACGATTTTGGCCAGGCCTGTGTCCTCCTGTTCGCTCACGGCCGCTATCGCGATGATAGCTATGGTCGTCGGGGCGACGGTCGCTATGATGTTGGTCGTCGGGGCGATTGTCGTATCGGTGAGGTGGTCGCTAAGTGCCTGCATCCTCGTTGAAGCGCACCTTGGCTTCCTCTGCATTGACGTACTGGTTAGCGGTAGTTATCATTTCGTCGATACCGGTCAGCGGCTTACGGTTGAATTTGGAGCGAAGCTCACGATGGTGGAGTCCCTAGATAAAGGTGGTGATGACCTTAGCTTCTGTGATGTTGGGGATAGAGTTCCTCATCTTGAAGAAACACCGGATGTAGTTGCGGAGGAGCTCGGATGGCTTCTGGTTGATGCGACTGAGATCATGCTTCGTGCCGGGTCGAGTACACGTGGCCATATAGTTGTCGGTGAAGACTTTCTTCAATTCTTCCCATGAGCCGATGGAGTCCGGTGCAAGGCTGGTGAACCAGCTCATGGCAGGTGGCGTGAGCATGATGGGGAGATAATTGGCCATGACGCTGGTGTCTCCTCCCGCGGCGTGGGCGGCAGTGGCGTAAGCCTGCAGCCACTGAGTTGGGTTCATGCTTCCTTCGTAAGGCTCGATCCCAGTGATCTTAAAACCACAGGGCCATCAAAGCGTCCAGAGTGCCCTTGTGAAAGCCAGAGGCCCCTCAGGGTTGTCGACACCGTAGTCTGTGGCGTTGTGGTTGGGGATAGGCTCGTGGGCTGAGTCCGGGTTGCCGTACTTTTTTTCGTAATCCTGGCGGCGACGTACTTCGTCTTCATGGCGACCAAAGCGATGTTGCTCAATACGCCGCCGCGCATCCTGGAGGTTGCTAAGATGTACTCTAGCATCCTATTCGACCTCCTAGTCGTGCTGGCGATGGTGCTCGGCGCGATGCCCCTCGGGTCCCCCCTAGAGAGGTAGCGATTGGTCGGTGAAACGGCTTTGACTTGGGCGGCAATTGGACCTCGGCGCAGCTGATCGGTGAATCGTGCTCGTAGAGCATGAAGGTCTCTGATCCTCATGGATCTCATTGACCTGACAGTGAGCTGCTTTAAGCATGGCGGCGATCTTGGCGAGCTTGGGCATTTGAGGGAAACGAGCGAGCTCATTGGCAGCTACTGCCAAATTGGCGCTTGGAGTCTTGAAGACGTCGTTGCTGTCTATGTGGAGGAATTCTTCATCGAGGTCGTGGTAGAGCAGGAGTGGTCTTCCCTGAGAGTCAAGATGATTATTTCGAGCAGCCTCGCCCCTCACGATGGCTGCCTCGTTTTCTCATCGCTGCGAGCTCCTCCTCGGTTTCGCCGTTCCGAGGAGGGCTGTCGATGCTGACGTTGAAGATCGCACCACTTCGGAAGGGTGGAAGGAGAAATTGATCGGAGGCAGTTTTGGCGAGGGTCTCCATAGAGCCCTGAGACTCAGAGCCTAGAGCTCCTTCTAGGATGGTCTGGAGGTGCGCCCCGGGGCTCCGGCCTAAGTGTAGTGTGTTGACGGCTGGCGGAAGCTGGACAGCGACCTGGTCGGCGAGTTTGCCCCTTAGGGCGTGTTGGTAAGCGGCGGCGGTATTGGTGAATCCAAAGGGTAGGGCCGTAGCCCCTATGGTTTCCCAAGCAGCCTCCGATAGATCTAGATCGGAGGGTGGTCGGCGCTAAACCAGAGTGTCCAGTGCCGATTCGGCGACGGAGAGACAATCGGCGAGCTTCAGTCCGACCCGATCGATGGATTCGATCAGATCGTCGTTGTTGATCGGCCTCCTCTAGTAGCGAGGAAGCGAACGTCGAGTTGTTGCCGAAGGAGACCTTAGAATCGGCTCCAAGATCGAATCTGCAGTTGCAGGTGCGGGGATGTCCGGAGCAGAAATGATCTGCCCCGGCTCGAGGAGCTCTCCGACTCCGTCAGCATTGATGACCCACGAGATGGATCCGACCGTGAAGATCTGGCCGGGCTACGGAAGGGACGAAGAGCCCGTGGAAAAAGCCATCTTGTTCGACAAGGAAACAACACGCACACCCCTACCTGGCCCACCAACTATCGACAGAATATCATCGGCAGTCCTCCGAGGGGTATCCCACGAAGGTAGATTGATCGGCAGAGGATCGCGAGATCAAGAACAAGAAGGCAACAGAGACACACGAGTTAGACAGGTTCAGGCCGTCAGTATGACGTAATACCCTACTCTATAGTCTGTTGGTTTGTATTAGCTATTGTATGATATGCCATGATTTCAGAGGGGGTCCCTACCCGCCTTATATAGTTCGGGAGGCAGGGTTACAAGTTGGTTAGATCTGAGAGATAACCGGAAAGTAATAACTGATTACAGGAATTTTGAGATCATACATATCCTAACAGATCTCGTAGTATCTTCAGGATATCTTCCCGATGTCTTGCGGAAGGTGCCGAGCAGAGTCGTGCACCACAAGGTTTCTTCTCATGGGCTGGGCCACCCCTAGGGGCGCAGCCCATGTGGTCGGCTGTGGGTATCCGGGGTCGTACACCCCACACCATGCAACCATCGTTGGAGAGGCGGTAGGAGTCAATCGACCAAAGTTTGAGCTTGTTCTCCACTTGTCTGGGCCCTGATTTGTCTGATTGTCGGCCTTCTCCTCCTTGGACTCATGTCGGGTGTATGTTTTGATGTGTTTCTTGTACACTTTAGGCTCATTTTCTGTGTATCCTGATATGTTCTCCTGTAAATGAATAATCATCAAAATTTGTGGAATTGATTAGTTATAAGCCCTAATTCTAAGTTTGGTGTTCATTTGAGCATATTTTATATGAAAGTTGGCGGTTAGAAATTAGAGTTATGGACCGCCAACAAAAGCCACGACGCCGGCGATGAAGCCCACACCGCACAGGACACCAGGTGAAGTCACGGTCGTACGCACAGTGCCGCCTTCATCGGCACTGTGGCACCACGTCATGCCATGCCATGGCATGTGGGGCAAGACCACGACGACCACGCCGGGATGTGCAATGACTTTGAGACAAGACAGGATGGATTGTTGACCAAGTTTTCTAGCTTCTCCCTCCCTCGGGCTCTCGACCACTCGGGTTAGGAGAACCCACATTATCTATATGAACCTGGCCCTCGAGCTGTATATAAGGGGAGCCAGGCCTCCCATTAGGGGGACAACTCCAAATTGATTCTCCCTACCTCGAATTCCTTAGCCTACACACCCCGTTGTAAGTCCTCAGAGCACTTGAACCGAGGAACATGGACTTGAACCACCTCTAAGACTGGATGTAGGGCTCCGGCCTGAACCGGTATAATTTCCTTGTGTCTTGAGTGCTACCATTATCTTCCTAGAGCAACGTGGCGCTTAGAAATTTACTTGTCAGACTTCAAAACACCGACAGTCCCAAAATGGAGAAGCTCACATTTAACCTTCATGAGGCTAGCCCAAAAATGTGAGTCCCCATTCTTCAATTGAATTTGAGAGAGAGGATTAGATTCTAGGTATTTGTTGCGTAGTATTTATTTTTCTGCCATGTACCATGGGTTGTGAGCAGTTTAAAAATCCACTTACTGAGAAGGGCTATGTTCTTAATGTCTAAGTTATGAATTCCAATCCCACCTTGGTCTTTGGGTTGACAAAGAATGTCCCATTTCTCTAGTCTGTATTTGCGTTTTTGTACTTCACTTTGCCCAGATCTTGATTGGAAGTAATCAAGTTTTTTTAGAACTCCCCTTGCGATCACGAAAAAGACATATATACATCAGTAAGCTGCTAAGAACTGAATGCTGGTGACGACAGCGAGATGGTGTTCGCGGCTGTCATCGTGGGCTCCGAGCCAAGGCTCCCAGCTATCAACGGCATGGAGAAGTGGAGGAGAAGGCAGCTGCATTCCCCACTCGTACCGCGTCCCAGAATCCTTCCAGGCTGTGTCCTGCGCTTCCAGTAAACTAGCTACAAATCCATGTTACATTTGTTCGTTCGCAATCTCATATCCACCATGCATTTCTGATTCTAAATACTATTTTTTTATTCTGAAGCTCATATCCATAGTCGTCAATAGTTAATACACACTAGAAAAATTCAGAGAAATGTATATATGTTATTCTTAATCTGAATGCAACATATTCAACATGTGATATACAACCATATGCCAATATCTAATTGTGTATTCTTAATTATTTGCACATTGTGCATTCACAAGAAAGATTAAAAATCAAGAAATACCAGGAAAGAAGCAGTCACAAGAGATTGAAAAACTCATCGGAGGGGAACAATGCCCAACATATCTAGATTAACCTTAGTTCTCCTGTATTTAGTCAGCCTCAGTGTATATTAATCTTATTCATGCTTCCTTGCTGATTTAAGATGAAATGGATTTTTTTGGGATGTTTTTTATGATTAAGTAACTATGAATGACTTTGGACATGTGATTTTTTAACCGTTTCTGAGTGCCGATTTGGATGTGGCTAGTGATGTATACTGTAAGCTAGAAATGGGCCAAATTTAATGGGTGATCGAATCGAAAGCTATAAATGGTCTAAATTTAATGGGCTATAACTAATGTTGGATCGGATTAAAATAATAAGAGGGCCAAAAAAAAACATTTGGCCCAACTTACTAATTTCAGCCCACATAAACCAATGGCCCGCGATGGTGACGTAAGCATCCATGTCATCAATCTTGTAAGCATCCACGTAAGCATCCATTATGATGTGGCTATACATCCATGACGGTTATTTTTCGTCACAGAAAATGGGTTTGGGTTGGGCTAACTAGGCCTTGGGCTCTATGGTGACGGTCTAAGATCGTCACAGATTCTCTCAATCTGTGATGATTTTCGAAGTACCATCACGGAGGTTAATTCATGACACTCAATCCATGACGATATTTGAAACCATCACCGATGCTGCATTGTGACGGTTTTTTGGTGGTCCGTGACCTAAATTTTTCATCATTGATTAACAGGATTCTTGTAGTGATCATATACATAAGTAAGCTGCTGAGAACGGAATTAATCAGTGTGATGCACCCACTTGTTGACATATGTTTTCCTTTCTAGCTACTTAGTCTTGTTTCAAAACGTTCTTCTACTATTTTCCAATCCATATTTGATAGTCTCTAATAATGTATAGGTATGCCCAAATACCTCCTTGGAAAAGTTCCTTGATTATTGATTACGACCGAAAAGTTCAGTGTATTGGGATAATGATTCTTGTGCTGCTCCAAAGAAGAATATTTTACTCTTATGAAAATTCATTTTAAGCCATGAAAATTCATTTTAATAACTTCATGTTGCGAGCCTTTTCCAGGTCGATCAAGATCCATAAAGAATACTGTATCATCGGCGTACTATAGAATAGATAAACCTCCATAAAATTTCTGTACTACTATTGGTCATTGGTCATTATTGTAGCAATGAAGCTTTGAATTGGCCCCCCTCACACATGCACGAACGCTCCGCCGCTGGCTCAGTGTACCTGTTTATTAAGACGTACATGCCACAGCCTGTATAAACTATGGGCATTCAGCTGTCTCCCTGCCAGCAAGGAGCCGAATAGACAATTCGTAGCTCTGTTGCCGATAATCTCAACGATTAAGGATGATATGATGACGTTCGCTAAGTTAAATTGAACAGATTCCATGCATTGTTATTGTCGACAACTAGTTCAGCTGCTACTGACTGACTGACATGCAAGATTTTTTATTTTAAGAATTTTTAGATGCATTTTATGCTCAAGGTGCTTGTGAAAAGTTGTAATGATTTTCGGGTCGTTACACATATACATAGAACATTTTGCGGAGGGTCGCCTCCTAATCACGGAATCACCAATGCTGGCAACCAGGACAAAGATACAGCGGTAGCAAAGAGCTGTGGTGTTTGGATGTGTGTTCTGGCCTCTGACACGGAAGAGGCAGAGACAGGAGAATACCCTCTCTATATGGATGGTGTGGAATTTTTTCCTTCCTTGTAAGAGCCAGCCCAAAGGTGTCGTGTATCCTAGCAATGGTGTTTCCTAATTAATGGTGGACAAACAGCTTACATTGTTTTCACCGAAAAGAACCGAGCTAGTATACAAATCTCAATGTGTATATATACATACATATACATAGAACACGTATCATCGCCATAGGCTACTGGTTCTTCTTCTTCTCCGGAGGTTGACAGGTATTTCTTTGTTAGTGATTGCTTTCAAATATTTTCCTTTTAACATTTTAGCATACTGTTTGTTGCTCGGTTGGTATGTAGTGCATTCAATTAAGACATCTGCTTAAAAAAAAAAGACATCTGCTTAGTACGAAACTATGATAGCATTACTTCAAAACAACATGTTATGTTTCTATTGATTATGACAATGTTGCTATATTATTGATTCTTATTGGTATTATAACAGTTTCAAAATAGAGAAAAGCTAAGGATAGTTCGTGATCATGGCTGCCCCTGCTCCTGGTCTGGCTGGCCGGAAGACAAGGTGGCCCGAACTGGTAGGCTGGGACCTTGATGATGCAGCGGAAAAAATCAAGGAAGAGCGGGATGATGTAAGAGTGATTTGTTTGCATACCTCGCGACTCGCAGCCATCTGCAGGCCATCAAGGAGTTGTACGCGTTACTATCGACTACAACATCGACGAATATGGTATCCCATACGTTGCTAACCCGCCGCCTCTGCATATTCAGAATACGTAGGAAGGTAGCCTTTGCTAGATAACCTAGAGAATATGGTATTCTCCAGGTTGCCTAGCAAAGGCTACCTCTCTACTTTTTTATGCCTTGATATATGAAAGGCAAGCATCAATTGAATAATGCAAACGAGTGTGACATCTGAAGTTGCTTTCATATATGTAATAATAAACAATGAGATGTCTCGAGTTGATGAGTTACGTATAATGAGGTAGCAAATCTATCTTGGTACTAATATCTTTGAGGGCCTGATGGCCGTTTCAGAAATCCTTACAGTCGAGGTTGCCAGAGGAACTGCACTGATTTTCTTATCAATGGATACAGCAATGATGAGGTCGCATGGCCAACACCTCAACAAACTGTACAGGGAAGATACAGGTCTTTAGACGGTGCTAGAATGAAAGTATGGAATCGTTTGATGGTGTAGATTGTTCGCAAGCGTGGGTGTGCAGTATGTTATCTTTTCCCTGGCTATGACTTTACTAGGTCAATTCATTTATTTATGTTGTCGATATGAGATCTGATAGAGTGATAGATGTGAATGCGGGTTTTATGATCTGTAGTAAATTGATTTCACAATCTGTAGCTTCTCTCCGCTGTGGATCGCGTCCCCGTTCGCCACTCGCGCCTGTGGATCGCGGAGGTGAGCGGGGACCCCTACCTCCGCATGAAGAATGCCCACGGCGGCAGGCCAGGTCTGGGAGTTCGCCACCGCCATCGACCCTGACCCGTCCATCGATGCCACGTGTCGGGCCGGGGGCTCCATCATCCACCCCCGCAACCTCCACGTGCGCTGCTTCGCCGACCGCCTAGGCCTCGCCGTCAAGGCCGGCGATAACGACGACTAGCTAGGGATCTGGGACGACAAAACGTCTTCTAGACGCTCCGGCCACTACCGCTCCGCAGCTCCTGGTGGCGTCGCCAGCTGCATAGCCTCCTCAACTCGCTGCTGCTGCTCAGGCACATGGCCTGTCCCTGCTCAAGGTGGATAGATTCGTCCAGGTTAATCCCTTCTTGCTTCTCTATAGTAATTCTTCCCCCTCTCATGTCTAGGATGCGCAGATTTGCACTTGTTTAACCTGGTGCCGTGTGTTGATCAGGTAGTTATTAAATACTGAATACCTGCAGGAACTGAGTTTGCCTATTTTCCAATGTGAGTTATATGTGAAATTACTTGGTGAAAGCTATGTTTGTCTTGCATGGCCAGTTATATGCAGTACCTGTATTTTTGAGATTTCAGTTCTGCAACACATTTGCAATAATTTCTAGAAGAATATCATTATACTGTGATCATGTCTCATTACCTATCTAGCATGATACTCTCTATCTGTGACATCAGTTGCTATTCTCATGTGGTTCCAGTTTTTGTATTCTCACTGATAAGAGCCTTTTTTTTCTGAATTTAGGACTGTTTGTTAAAACTGAGCTTGAATTTGATTAGTTATAGGAACAAGCAGTTAATCTATTGCATCTGTGTATGTCATGGAAAAAGATTTCAGGCCTGTTCATGTGAAGGTTCAGTATATGTAGCTGAAGTTCTCCATTTTGGTAAGTTGCCAGTTTCTTTCAAGTGCTGTCCATGATCAGAAAATTGCATGTTTTTTTTTCTAGCACCAGCCTTGTAGAAATTCAGAATGTAGCATAATGTCTGTGCTAAGGTTTTATATCTGGATGGTTGCATCAGCCAGGTGTGCTGTATAAGTGATGGAAAGAAAATTTTTGACTTGCTACAAATTGGTAGTACTTGAACTGCAATCCATTGCAATACTATAATAGTTTCATTATAGTACCATTTATATATGCTTATTGGTTCATGTGTGTTCGAAGCGTTAGTTACCATGAGATGAACGGCTGCATGGCAGGGCCAAGTCTAGGCGCCTCTCAGCCATGCATGGTGACCATGGCCAGGTCCAGGCGCCTCTCAACCACCCAGAGTGCCTATTTAATCTCTGTAATAAGCACGGGTAGAGACAAGCAAGAATTAAGAAGGAAAACCCTTCCCTCTTGCTCGGCCATGGGCAAGGCCCCCGGCCAGCCACTCTCTCTCCCTCGCAATCCCAGCAGGCACCATAACATTTGGTATTCGAAAGCCAATGATCTTGCGACCGAATCTGCTTCTGCCGCTGCCACCCCATGCGCCGCAAATTCTCACCCAAGCAGCTGCCCTATGTCACGTGTTCCTCAGAGCCACGCCACCGCCATTACGAACACCTCCACTGCCCTAATATCCAGCACCGCGGTGCCACCTTCCATCGCCATCCCTGTGACCGCGCTCGAAGCCCTCACAAACGCCATCTACGGGTTGCAGCAGCAGGTGGGCGATCTCGCTACCCACCTGGCGAATGTTGAAGAGTGCTTATCCTCCTCCAACCTGCCCGCGACAGCCACCATCATCCACACGTCGGCTCCCCACCAGCAACCACTGCCATTTCCCTATGCACATCCCGAAGCCGGCGGCGATCTGTTGGGGTGGCTGAACCCGTGTGAGCACTTCTTCTGTGCCCAGCAGACCCGTGAGGCAGACAAGGTCTAGCTGGTGTCCTTCCACATGAAGGGTGTTGCCCAACATTAGTATTACATGTTCAAATGAGATGTCGGGGATGTGGGCCTGTTCACCTGTGACATCTTCAAGACGTTGTGCCATCAGCGCTTTGGCCACCCCCCCAGTAACAATCCCCTGGCCTAGTCGGCGCGCCTATCATCTCACGACAACATCGACGAGTACCGGGAGCCCTGTTCGACTTGTATGGCGCATACCGACCGGTTCTCGCCACAACAGCCAGTGCAACTCTTCACCGACGAGCCTCCGGATCGCACCCATGTCGACGTCGAGCTACACAAATTAAGAAGGAAAACTCTTCCCTCTTGCTCGGCCATGGGCAAGACCCCTGGCCGGCCGCTCTCTCTCCCTCGCAATACCAGGAGCCACCATAACAATGTGCTCACTGCTCATATCTGCATAGTGAGGGAGAGAAAAATCTTGAATTGCTAGAAATTTGCATCATTTATGCTGTATTTTTTTCTTTCAATTTATCTCACTTTGTGCAGAATTATGGAAAGGAAAAGAATGGCAGATCAAAGCAACCAGTGAGAAAGCACAATTTGTAAGCATAATTTCTATTCTATTGCTTCCCTGATTGCAGCATGCTAATAGATAAACATGATGATAATAACAACCTATTTATTAGGATCTTACTTGATATGTTTTGCCTGCTACATCGTGAAGTAAATAAGCACTTTTTTAGTATACTATCTGTTTGTTGGCACTGAATAGCGCAAAGAATAAGGACACGGAGCATCATCCATTACTATCGCACAAAGAATAGGTTCCTTTGCTTTGTCCACCGTCGTTCTTATTGGTATTTCTTTCTTATAATTATCTCCATGTTCTTCTAAATCCTTTCAAGCAAGCCAAGTTAGTAGGCTATTATTGGTCAATTTTCTTTTTAAGAGCATCAAATCAAACCTGCTAATTAATTTTTTTACTTGTCAGTTAGTAAAATAAGTAGCAAGTAGCCTATCATGATTTCAGAAATAGCAAGCAGAAGAACGACTCCAGTGACTAAATGGATTCTTAAAGAAAGGAAATTCGATCAAGTTAGTGCAGCCTTGTGTAATGTTGTCAGGTTTCTAAGAGCACGAGAAAGATTTCGAATGAGATTCCTGCAGCATGATTTAGGCACCCATCATAAAATAAGTAGCACACATCTAACATGAGATGACCTCTTATCATATTGTATTCTTGATTGCTATGGTTATGTTTTTTTTTGTTTCAAAAAATTAGCCAGTTGGTTGCAAGAAAAAGTAGTTCTAGACATGATTTGGTTGGCTATTGATATTAATAGAGAGAAGGTTCTCCACTCGGAAATGGTATGGTGAAATTTTGGTTGAGCCTTTCAAGCATGCCCTGAGCCACGTGTTGTTTATGTCAGAACATTCCTGTTGAGAAATATTTGCTGGGTTTGAATTGAGAAAGAAAAGCAAGTAAAATATGATGGGCTTTCGGGATATGAGTGGCTGTGTAGTAGCGGTGATGGGTGTACGCGCTGCTGGAGGCGGGGGTGATAGATGGGGGCAAGAAGTGGTGGATCGATATTCTGGAGTTCCCAGATGCATAAGCTCACAGCCGCTGCAGGCAAATCTGGGGAGAAGAAGCCGCCGACCGTGAGGGCGAAGCGGACCGACGCAGTATCTGCAGCGGGGCGGGTAGAATGTCGGCCTCCGGTGGTGGCGGACGTGCTAATGGGGAATGCACGGGCCACCACCAGCAAGGCGAAGAAGGCAGCGCCGTCCCCCAAGAAGCCCTGGGCGAAGACTGATGGCGCGGAGGTCAAACCGGAGGCCACAGCGGTGGTGGAGAAAGGTCCAAGCGGGCGTCGTCCCCAGCAAAGTCACCCAAATTGATGTCTGATGGGTCTACATCGCCGGCTAAGTCCAAGTGTCCAACCGCGGTCACTCAATTGGATGCGGCGAAGGAGAATTCATGCCCCGGCTGCGCTTCCCGATTCAGGCGAATTCTATCTGCGTGTTGATTTCTTCTATCGACAATTGAATAACAATCAGTTAGCAGATTATAATTTTTCCTGTGATCAATCTTGATATAGCGAGATGTTAGGCTATGGAACGGAAGCTCTAGCTTTGTTGATAGTATCTAACCTCTATTTTACTTGTTCCCTGCAGGATGTCAAAATTTGTTACTGCTTCCATACCAGGAAAAGAATTTCCAGTTTTCAGGTGTATTTTGTGTTAGATTTGTTCAAGGTTTTAGTATATTTGTTAGTAGCCAACTGCTAATATAGATTTAGGCTATATATGCAGTTTTATGCAGTTGTAGTGCACATGGTCTATTTCATTTATAGAAAATAGAAAATTGGATGCTGCAAGAAGCATATTGTCATTTTAGTTATTTCTCGAAGTTTTTCCATGACAATGTGCATCTCTGCACATGAATTATGATGGGATTTAATAAATGATGTTGAGTTCCTCATGTCTAATTTAGACTATGGTGCTGCAGGTTCGGTTGAGAGCAATGCAAATATACAACCAGGTAGTTAAGAACGATGAGGATCAGCAGTAGGTGCTGATGCGTGCAATCACGCTAGGGGTTGCTGATGTAAAAGTGCCATCAGCGTATGGTACGTTCAATGAAAATTCTACTTCTGAAGCAGCTGAGGCCCTACTACCATCAGACAGCAGAAGGCGCAGGGCAATATGGGACGCACTACCGGAGGCGGCTTCTTTGCCAAGTGCCTGAGGCACTCGGCAAAGGCTGATATACACTCAGCAAAGCCTTTGCCAAGTGTTATACTCGGCAAAGGGCGCTCAGTAAACAGTTTATCGACAAATACCTCTCTGTCGAGTGCACTTTATCGGGCACTCGGCAAAGGCTTTGCCGAGTGCCAATCCGACACTCGGCAAAGAAAAGTGGCCGTGACGGCGGCTTTGCCGAGTGTCAAGGTCAAGCACTCAGCAAAGGTACCCGCTTTGCCGAGCGCCGTTGACTTAGACACTCGGCAAAGGTGACCACTTTGCCGAGTGTCGCCGACAAGACACTCGGCAAAGTGGCGACCTTTGCCGAGTGCTTGGCCCGTGGCACTCGGCAAATCTGTGATGTTTGCCGAGTGCAATGGCCATTGCACTCGGCAAAGCATGTTCCCAGGTAGTTCCCAGATAGTCACTTTGCCGAGTGTCATGGCCATTGCACTCGGCGAAGTGACTGAAAACAACTTTTTTTATTTGTTTTTTACATCCCATCCAAACAAACAAAAAAATATATATAACAAACATCACCAACATCACATATATATCATCAACATCACATATGTATCACCAACACCACATATATATCACAAACGTCACATGTCTCACAATATATCTCAAATAAGTTCACAAGCAATCCAAGTGCTCCATCATCATCAACCACAATTGCAAATAGAAGTATCATTAACAACCACAAGTATCATCACTGATTTGGTGAAGGATTCGCTGAAGCATGAGGATCGTTCGATGCCGCCGATTGATTCTGCACAAAGGAGAAGAGATTGCATATCTGAGACAAGATAAATATATACCATACATGAATAAAACTTTCATACTCCACTAGGTTTGACCATAAGCATGAACATACAAACTAAAACATTTATACTCACAGGAGTAGAATAGTGAGGAGGTGGAGGTGGAGCGAATAGCGAAGGTGGCGGAGCTACACCCGTAGCGGCGCCAAGACTTTGCATGTACTAAAGAATCTCCGCCATCCTCGACTGCTCGGCCTCCCGCTCGGCCTCCACCCTCTCCATCTTCGCCTGCATCTGCTCCCGTATCCTCCTCTCTTGTTCCAGCTGGGCCTACAATATATTCACCCCAATGTTACAATAATGCAAAGGAAAGGTATGAAAAAACCAATGAACGACGAATAAACCAGGTATAACCTTGAGTGCCTCCACCCGGTGGTGTGAAGTGTCCTGCTGAGGTCGTATGGCCGAGCTCTTGCTCGTGCTGCTTGCTCGAATCTGGGAGAGACTAGGAGTAGCGGCCGAGTCGATTGCGCCGTCGCCAATCCAGTACCGCCCATGCTTCTTGCCTCCTCCCACCCTCATGACGACTTCTCCATCAAGGTCCTCGGTGCTCAGATCGTACTCTGACCCATGGACCTCCCTTGCCATCAATGTGTACCCATTGAGGCAGTTGTGAACGGTCGCATTGCTGTATGCCTTGGGCCTGTCCTCCGGGTTGTAGTCGACGTCGGACATCGCCTTGCCCTTGTGGGCCATAGCAAATGCCTTAAACATGGAGCAAGGCTAGCCACCATGTGACGTCGACTGCGAGAAAAAATGCAAGACAATTAGAAATCATGTAGAATTGAGCGTTAGAATAAATAAATGAATTTGTGTACCCATGTTTCTGCGTATCCGCTAAGGCTGCGGCTGCCTTGATGGTGTGCTACACTTGGCATCATCAAACGCCGCTCCCGACACAAGTTATGCGTCTCCTCCCACTCGCGTGAGCACCACCTGTCCACCATCTGTTCCCAGCACTGGGGATGCGCGGCGCACCAATAAGGAATCATCTACAGGCCATCAAGTACATGACATATCAGAAGATGAAATTAAGGCTACTTAATCTCAAAAGGAAACAGTATTAATGTTCTGTATTTACCTACAGGTACTGGTCCCGGGTCAACGTCATGGATCTTGCATCCCTTTTGGTGACCTTTGTTCCAAGGACGGTCCCGTGGTAAGTTATGATGGCCTGGATGTGTGCCTTGTAATGCATGTCCACGACAAGTTTTTTGCAGCATTTGGTAGCCACCGCATCCGCCCTAGCCTCATGTCTATCTTGGCATCTAAAGAAATCCTGCATACAAACATGATGTATCCATTCATTATTTCAAGAATGTATTGAGCAATGTAGTGCGAGGAAGACTTACCCATAGCTCTTTCTTCACTCGCTCTGCCTTGTTGTTGAATACCCTGCGGGCTCGATCTACAGCATCGGGGGCGGCAACGTAGTGGTCAAACGAGTAGGCCGGCCTCGTCACTCCGGCGTACTCAACCAGGCCAGGGAAGTGCTCCTTGCATAGAAGACCGAGGATGCCATTGACTTGGCGTGTGTGACCACCTCCACTCGCCACAATCGTCCAGTTCCTGCCCAAGTGATTAAGAAAAATTATTAATTTCTATTTTGATTTTCAACATATCATATAAAGTAGTGATAACATCTAAAGTTACTTACTTTTCCCCCTCGGGTCGAATCAGCGGGCGTCTCTCACGAGGTATCGGTCGCTGAGGAGGCTCGCGGGACCTCGCAAGTAGACGCTCGACGAACTAGAGGAAGAGGAACCCCCGCAGTCGTCTTGTCCTCATCGTCCTCCTGCATGTCCTCCTGCGCCTCCTCGTCGTCGTCCTACGTGTCCTCCTACACCTCCTCGGCAAACAGCCTCTTTACCGAGTGTCCGATAAAAAGCACTCGGCAAAGTCTGGACACTCGGTAAAGAAGCCGTCTCCGGTAGTGACGAGTTGTGAATCTGTCTCACTATTTCCTTCATTTTTTAGAAACATATTGTTTTTGTTTTTACCGTAGCGTTAGAACGGGCAATGTACTAGTAGGTTTTTAAGAGCATCATCAACAATTTCAACAAGGGCCCGTAAAACACGTGGTGTATTTAGAATTGAAGGGTTACTCTTCTACTCTTACTTTTGAGCTCTTGTTTTGTAGACTCAACTTCACATTTAGCTCTTAAATCAGGGTTTCTACTTTTCTATAAGCCACGAGTCAGATGTTGCCTCATAAAAATTGATTCGCGCCACAACATGATAACTATGGTTCTCTCATGACAACGAACGATTGCTTCCTGAGCAAAGCAACAAAAGGTACTCACTTTCATGGAGGTGAGCCGACTGTTTTTCAGCATAAAATGGTAAAGATCAACCAAACCCTAGGGCAGCTAGGGCTCGACAAGAGAAAAAACCAAGTGCTGGAAAACTGTAGATAAAAATAATATTATATTGAAGTGTCGATTGATTACCAAAAAAAACAATCGGCCATGTACCATGGGTACTTATAGGGTATGCCCAGTGTTGAATGGTCAGAACCGCGACAAGCATTGTTGTTCGAGGTGGTGTCAAAGTACGTCTCTTCGGTGGCTCGGGTGGACTTAAGAACACACCAATCACATAGAGGACACAACGGTTTATCCTGGTTTGGGCCAATCGATGTCCTATGTCCAGCAGCTGATAATCCTTATACGCAAGAGCACATAAAATGGGGGGTTACAAAAGAGTGTACAGGAGAAAGAGAGAGATTTGGTAGGGGGTTAGCTCGATGCTAATCATAAGGTTTCTGTTTACACCAAAATTTGGGAAGAAGAATGCGGGAACTCGAAACTTCAAGGATTGTGTCATCAAGAAATCGATAAGATGAGAATCAGTATCAGCTAATTTAGATGTAATGTCAGAATTGGCTATTTTATGGATGACGTCAGCAGACGGCGTCAATGGGCTATACTTGAGTGGCGCCAGGGAGATGTGTTAGACTCTACGAATAAGGAAAATTGGGTCCAAGTTATTATTAAGTTAGGAAGTTTTCTTTTATTACAAGAATTGTAATGGGTCATATTTGAGTAGGATTCATGTTTAGGTTTTGGGTATAAATATTAGACCCTGATTATTGTAAAAAAGGATGAACACACAATCAATATAATCTTTCTGGCTTTCGCCATCGCATTAAGAGTAGGAGGACTGTTGATCTCGGCGAGTTCTTCACCAAACAGGGCTGCATCGACTAATGGACCTCCAGCTTGCTTGTGACTACCATCACGACATGTATTGTGCTTGTAAAGCTGCATCAACTGATTGATCTTTTATGAGCCATAATATAAGTTAGTTATCCATCTGTATTATAGTTTGGAAGGCTGCATCAGCTGATTGATCTATTATGAATCTTAATATAGATCAAAGTTATCGATCTTGTTTTAAATAACCTGTTATTTAATATAATATCACCAGTTATCAAATCTGCTAAGATTAGTAAGATTTTTCATACTGTTTTTGGTTGATTCACCAGTTATCGATCTTGCTATAATTAATGTTTTATTAATTATAACAAAATCATCCGATTGAGATCGACTGCTTTATCTCTATTCTAGTCAAACATAGTATGCATCCAAAGACATGTTTCAATCATGAATAAACTCACTAGTTAGTGAGATTTAATCTAATGACAATACCATAGCTGCATTGATTCGGTCGAACCTCACTGGTAAGACTTTAGATTAGAAATTATCGATTAGTGGTCTTGTTAATGATCAAGATATGTACTCTATTTATTTGCTATGACTGCATCGACTATTTAGCCGATTTGCCTATACTCTCATACATATAGCATGCTTTCATGAATCTGTCAATATATAGATGGTTTTATAGATTTTTTGGCTTTAGTTCATTATCACTATCATAGCTGCATCGATCCGATCGAACCTCACTGTTGAAGATAATAGATTAGATTCAAACTGTTTATAGATTGATTTATATTAGACAGTCGATTTGTTCGCATATTATACTCTTTTCATCAAAGTTATCGGTTCAACACTATATATCGATCATGTTCTATTTAGCCGATGATGCTTTCTTATATCGCTTCTTATGGATACGCCGGATATCGACTATTTAGTCGACAGCCTTACTGTATTGGCTATCGAGTCATACATTTGGAACTATCTGGTGCGTCACTAACATGTTCCACCTAAATTAGTAATAAGATTTTCCCTCCTTGTTAATTGTAGGTCAAATTGACTGGCACGTCGTTGGGTTTTCCAAATCGGCTAGTTCTGTGTTGAAGCCAAGCAGATATCTGGTCTTGTTCCACTCAGTTCTTCCAACTTGCTATGTGTTGATCACATCGCCACATTTTTGTGTCAACACAATTTTTGAACACACAATCAATACAATCTTTCTAGCTTTTGCCATCGTATTAGGAGTAGGAGTAAAATAGGTCTCGATGAGTTCTTCAGCAAACAGGGCTGTATCGACTGATAGCTTGCTTGTGAGTACCATCACGACTTGTATTGTGCTTGTAAAGCTACATCAGCTGATTGATCTTTTATGAGCCATAACATAAGTTAGTTACCCATCTGTATTATAGTTTGTAAGGATGCATCAGCTAATTGATCTGTTACCAATCTTAATATAGATCAAAGTTGTTGATCTTTTGTTAAATGACCTGTTATTTAATACAATATCACTAGTTATCGAATCTACCAAGATTAGTAAGATTTTTCATGCTATTTTTGGTTGATTCACCGGTTATCGATCTTGCTATAATTAATGTTTACTTAATTATTACAAAATCACCCGATTGAGATAGAGATTGATCGGCATCATATCATCTTAATTGATCATCCTTTGATCCGGTCATGCTTCAAATCTTATAATTGATGACTTCATTCCGCTAGATCGGCTGCTTTATCTCTATTCCAGTCAAACATAGTATGCATCCAAAGACATGTTTCAATCTTGAATAAACTCACTAGTTAGTGAGATTTAATCTAATGACAATACCATAGTTGCATTGATTCGGTCGAACCTCACTGGTAAGACTTTAGATTAGAAATTATTGATTAGTGGTCTTGTTAATGATCAAGATATGTACTCTATTTGTTTGCTATTACTGCATCGACTATTTTGGCCGATTTGCCTATACTCTCACACATATAGCATGCTTTCGTGAATCTGTCAATATATAGATGGTTTTTTAGATTCTTTGGCTTTAGTTTGTTATCACTATCATAGCTGCATCGATCCGATCGAACCTCACTGTTGAAGATAATAGATTAGATTCAAACTGTTTATAGATTGATTTATATTAGACAGTCGATTTGTTCGCATATTATACTCTTTTCATCAAACTTATCGGTTCGACACTTTATATCGATCATGTTCTATTTAGCCGATGATGCTTTCTTATATCGCTTCTTATGGATACGCCGGATATCGACTATTTAGTCGACAGCCATACTGTATCGGCTATCGAGCCATACATTTGGAACTGTCTGGTGCGTCACTGACATGTTCCACCTAAATTACTGATAAGATTTTCCCTCCTTGTTAATTGTAGGTCAAATTGACTGGCACGTTGTTGGGTTTTCAGAATCGGCTGGTTCTGTGTTGAAGCCAAGCATATCTCTGGTATCGTTCCACTCAAATCTTCCAGCTTGCTGTGTGTTGATCACATCGCCATATTTTTGTGTCAACACAATTTTTGAACACACAATCAATACAATCTTTCTAGCTTTTGCCATCGCATTAGGAGTAGGAGTAAAATAGATCTCAGTGAGTTCTTCAGCAAATAGTGTTGCATCGACTGATAGCTTGCTTGTGAGTACCATCACGACTTGTATTGTGCTTGTAAAGCTACATCAGCTGATTGATCTTTTATGAGCCATAATATAAGTTAGTTACCCATCTGTATTATAGTTTGTAAGGCTGCATCAGCTGATTGATCTCTTATGAATCTAAATATAGATTAAAGTTGTTGATCTTGTGTTAAATAACCTGTTATTTAATACAATATCACTAGTTATCAAATCTGCCAAGATTAGTAAGATTTTTCATGCTATTTTTGGTTGATTCACCAGTTATCGATCTTGCTATAATTAATGTTTACTTAATTATAACAAAATCACCCAATTGAGGTAGAGATTGATTGGCGTGATATCATCTTAATTGGTCATCCTTTGATCTGGTCACGCTTCAAATCTTATAATTGATGACTTCATTCTGCTAGATCGGCAGCTTTATCTCTATTCCTATCAAACATAGTATGCATCCAAAGATATGTTTCAATCTTGAATAAACTCACTAGCAAGTGAGATTTAATCTAATGACAATCCCATAGCTGCATTGATCCAGTCGAACCTCACTGGTAAGACTTTAGATTAGAAATTATCGATTAGTGGTCTTGTTAATGATCAAGATATGTACTCTATTTGTTTGCTATGACTGCATCGACTATTTTAGCCGATTTGCCTATACTCTCACACATATAGCATGCTTTCATGAATCTGTCAATATATAGATGGTTTTATAGGTTGTTTGGCTTTAGTTTGTTATCACTATCATAGCTACATCGATCTGGTCGAACCTCACTGTTGAAGATAATAGATTAGATTAAAACTGTTTGTAGATTGATTTGTATTAGACAGTCGATTTATTTGCATATTATACTCTTTTCATCAAACTTATCGGTTCGACACTTTATATCGATCATGTTCTATTTAGCCGATGATGCTTTCTTATATCGCTTCTTATGGATATGCTGGATATCGACTATTTAGTCGACAACCTTACTGTATCGGCTATCGAGCCATACATTTGGAACTGTCTAGTGCATCACAAACATGTTCCACCTAAATTACTGATAAGATTTTCCCTCCTTGTTAATTGCAGGTCAAATTGACTGGCACGTCGTTGGGTTTTCCGAATCGGCTGGTTTTGTGTTGAAGCCAAATAGATCTCTGGTCTCGTTCCACTCAGATCTTATGGCTTGCTATGTGTTGATCACATCGCCACATTTTTGTGTCAACACAATTTTTGAACACACAATCAATACAATCTTTCTAGCTTTCGCCATCGTATTAGGAGTAGGAGTAAAATAGATCTCGGTGAGTTCTTCAGCAAACAGGTTTGCATCGACTGATAGCTTGCTTGTGAGTACCATAACGACTTGTATTGTGCTTGTAAAGCTACATTAGCTGATTGATCTTTTATGAGCCATAATATAAGTTAGTTACCCATCTGTATTATAGTTTGTGAGGATGCATCAGCTGATTGATCTCTTATGAATCTTAATATAGATCAAAGTTATTGATCTTTTGTTAAATAACCTGTTATTTAATACAATATCACTAGTTATCGAATCTGCCAAGATTAGTAAGATTTTTCATGCTATTTTTGGTTGATTCACCAGTTATCGATCTTGTAATAATTAATGTTTACTTAATTATAACAAAATCACCCCATTGAGAGAGATATTGATTGGCATCTTATCATCTTAACTGGCCATCCTTTGATCTCGTCACGCTTCAAATCTTATAATTGATGACTTCATTCCGCTAGATCGGCTGCTTTATCTCTATTCCAGTCAAACATATTATGCATCTAAAGACATGTTTCAATCTTGAATAAACTCACTAGTTAGTGAGATTTAATCTAATGTCAATACCATAGCTGCATTGATCAGGTCGAACCACACTGGTAAGACTTTAGATTAGAAATTATCAATTATTGGTCTTATTAATGATCAAGATATGTACTCTATTTGTTTGCTATGACTGCATCGACTATTTTAGCCGATTTGCCTATACTCTCTCACATATAGCATGCTTTCATGAATCTGTCAATATATAGATAGTTTTATAGATTCTTTGGCTTTAGTTTGTTATCACTATCGTAGCTGCATCGATGCGATCGAACCTCACTATTGAAGATAATAGATTAGATTCAAACTGTTTGTAGATTGATTTATATTAGACAGTCGATTTGTTCGCATATTATACTCTTTTCATCAAACTTATCGGTTCGACACTTTATATCGATCTTGTTCTATTTAGCCGATGATGCATTCTTATATCGCTTCTTATGGATACGCCGGATATCGACTATTTAGTCGACAACCTTACTGTATCGGCTATCGAGCCAAACATTTGGAACTGTCTGGTGCGTCACAAACATGTTCCACCTAAATTACTGATAAGATTTTCCCTCCTTGTTAATTGCAGGTCAAATTGACTGGCACATCGTTGGGTTTTCCGAATCGGCTAGTTTTGTGTTGAAGCCAAGCAGATCTCTGGTCTCGTTCCACTCAGATCTTACGGCTTGCTATGTGTTGAGCACATCACCACATTTTTGTGTCAACACAATTTTTGAACACACAATCAATACAATCTTTGTAGCTTTCGTCATCGCATCAGGAGTAGGAGTAAAATAGATTTTGGTGAGTTCTTCAGCAAACAGGGCTGCATCGACTGATAGCTTGCTTGTGAGTACCATAACGAATTGTATTGTGCTTGTAAAGCTACATCAGTTGATTGATCTTTTATGAGCCATAATATAAGTTAGTTACCCATCTGTACTATAGTTTGTAAGGATGCATCAGCTGATTCATCTCTTATGAATCTTAATATAGATCAAAGTTGTTGATCTTTTGTTAAATAACCTGTAATTTAATACAATATCACTAGTTATCGAATCTACCAAGATTTGTATGATTTTTCATGCTATTTTTGGTTGATTCACCAGTTATCGATCTTGCAATAACTAATGTTTACTTAATTATAACAAAATCACCCGATTGAGATAGAGATTGATCGGCGTCATATCATCTTAACTGGCCATCCTTTGATCTGGTCACGCTTCAAATCTTATAATTGATGACTTCATTCCGCTAGATTGGCTGCTTTATCTCTATTCTAGTCAAACATAGTATGCATCCAAAGATATGTTTCAATCTTGAATAAACTCACTAGTTAGTGAGATTTAATCTAATGACAATACCATAGCTGCATTGATCTGGTCGAACCACACTAGTAAGACTTTAGATTACAAATTATCAATTATTGGTCTTGTTAATGATCAAGATATGTACTCTATTTGTTTGCTATGACTGCATCGACTATTTTAGCTGATTTGCCTATACTCTCACACATATAGCATGCTTTCATGAATCTATCAATATATAGATAGTTTTATAGATTCTTTGGCTTTAGTTTGTTATCACTATCATAGCTGCATCGATCCGATCGAACCTCACTATTGAAGATAATAGATTAGATTCAAACTGTTTGTAGATTGATTTATATTAGACAGTCGATTTGTTCGCATATTATACTCTTTTCATCAAACTTATTGGTTCGACACTTTATATCGATCATGTTCTATTTAACCGATGATGCTTTCTTATGTCGCTTCTTATGGGTACGCCGGATATCGACTATTTAGTCGATAGCCTTATTGTATCGACTATCGAGCCATGCATTTGGAACTGTCTGGTGCGTCAATGACATGTTCCACCTAAATTACTGATAAAGATTTTCCCTCCTTGTTAATTGCTGGTCAAATTGACTGGCATGTCGTTGGGTTTTCAGAATCGGCTGGTTCGGTGTTGAAGCAAAGTAGATCTCTAGTCTCGTTCCACTCAGATCTTCCAGCTTGCTGTGTGTCGACCACATCGCCACATTTTTGTGTCAACACAATTTCTAAACTCACAATCAATACAATCTTTCTTGCTTTCGCCACCACATTTGGAGTAGGAGTAAAATAGATCTCGATGAGTTCTTCAGCGAACAGGGCTGCATCGACTGATAGCTTGCTTGTGAGTACCATCACAATTTGTATTGTGCTTGTAAAGCTACATCAGCTGATTGATCTTTTATGAGCCATAATATAAGTTAGTTACCCATCTGTATTATAGTTTGTTAGGCTGCATCAACTGATTGATCTCTTACGAATCTTAATATAGATTAAAGTTGTTGATCTTGTGTTAAATAACTTGTTATTTAATACAATATCACTAGTTATCGAATATGTCAAGATTAGTAAGATTTTTCATGCTATTTTTGGTTGATTCACCTGTTATCGATCTTGCTATAATTAATGTTTACTTAATTATAACAAAATCACCCAATTGAGATAGAGATTGATTGGCATGATATCATCTTAATTGGTCATCCTTTGATCTAGTCACGCTTCAAATCTTATAATTGATGACTTCATTCCGCTAGATCGGCTACTTTATCTCTATTCCAGTCAAACATAGTATGCATCCAAAGATATGTTTCAATCTTGAATAAACTCACTAGCTAGTGAGATTTAATCTAATGACAATACCATAGCTGCATTGATCCGGTCGAACCTCACTGGTAAGACTTTAGATTAGAAATTATCGATTAGTGGTCTTGTTAATGATCAATATATGTACTCTATTTGTTTGCTATGACTGCATCGACTATTTTAGCCGATTTGCCAATACTCTCACACATATAGCATGCTTTCATGAATCTGTCAATATATAGATGGTTTTATAGATTCTTTGGTTTTAGTTTGTTATCACTATCATAGCTACATCGATCCGATCGAACCTCACTGTTGAAGATGATAGATTAGATTCAAACTGTTTGTAGATTGATTTATATGAGACAGTCGATTTATTCGCATATTATACTCTTTTCATCAAACTTATCGGTTCGACACTTTATATCGATCATGTTCTATTTAGCCGATGATGCTTTGTTATATCGCTTCTTATGGATACGCCGGATATCGACTATTTATTCCACAACCTTACTGTATCGGCTATCGAGCCATACATTGGGAACTGTCTGGTGCGTCACAAACATGTTCCACCTAAATTACTGATAAGATTTTCCCTCCTTGTTAATTGCAGGTCAAATTGACTGGCACGTCGTTGGATTTTCTGAATCGGCTGGTTTTGTGTTGAAGCCAAAGCAGATCTCTGGTCTCGTTCCACTCAGATCTTATGGCTTGCTATGTGTTGATCACATTGCCACATTTTTGTGTCAACACAATTTTTGAACACACGATCAATACAATCTTTCTAGCTTTCGCCATCGCATTAGGATTAGGTGTAAAATAGATCTCGGTGAGTTCTTCAGCAAACAGGGCTGCATCGACTGATAGCTTGCTTGTGAGTACCATAACGACTTGTATTGTGCTTGTAAAGCTACATCAGCTGATTGATCTTTTATGAGCCATAATATAACTTAGTTACCCATCTGTATTATAGTTTGTAAGGATGCATCAGCTGATTGATCTCTTATGAATCTTAATATAGATCAAAGTTGTAGATCTTTTGTTAAATAACCTGTTATTTAATACAATATCACTAGTTATCGAATCTGCCAAGATTAGTAAGATTTTTCATGCTATTTTTGGTTGATTCACCAGTTATCGATCTTGCAATAATTAATGTTTACTTAATTATAACAAAATCACCCAATTGAGATAGAGATTGATCGGCATCATATCATCTTAACTGGCCATCCTTTGATCTGGTCACGCTTCAGATCTTATAATTAATGACTTCATTCCGCTAGATCGGCTGCTTTATCTCTATTCCAGTCAAACATAGTATGCATCCAAAGACATGTTTTAATCTTGAATAAACTCACTAGTTAGTGAGATTTAATCTAATGACAATACCATAGCTGTATTGATCTGGTCGAACCACACTGGTAAAACTTTAGATTACAAATTATCAATTATTGGTCTTGTTAATGATCAAGATATGTACTCTATTTGTTTGCTATGACTGCATCGACTATTTTAGCCGATTTGCCTATACTCTCACACATATAGCATGCTTTCAAGAATCTGTCAATATATACATAGTTTTATAGATTCTTTGGCTTTAGTTTGTTATCACTATCATAGCTGCATCGATCCGATCAAACCTCACTATTGAAGATAATAGATTAGATTCAAACTGTTTGTAGATTGATTTATATTAGACAGTCGATTTGTTCGCATATTATACTCTTTTCATCAAACTTATCGGTTCGACACTTTATATCGATCATGTTCTATTTAGCCGATGTGCTTTCTTATATCACTTCTTATGGATACGTCGGATATTGACTATTTAGTCGATAGCCTTACTGTATCGACTATCGAGCCATGCATTTGGAACTGTCTGGTGCGTCAATGACATGTTCCACCTAAATTACTGATAAAGATTTTCTCTCCTTGTTAATTGCAGGTCAAATTAACTTGCATGTCGTTGGGTTTTCAGAATCGGCTGGTTCGGTGTTGAAGCAAAGCAGATCTCTGGTCTTGTTCCACTCAGATCTTCTAGCTGTGTGTTGATCACATCGCCACATTTTTGTGTCAACATAATTTTTGAACACACAATCAATACAATCTTTCTAGCTTTCGCCATCACATTTGGAGTAGGAGTAAAATAGATCTCGGTGAGTTCTTCAGTGAACAGGGCTGCATCGACTAATTGCTTGCTTGTGAGTACCATCACGATTTGTATTGTTCTTGTAAAGCTACATCAGCTGGTTGATCTTTTATGAGCCATAATATAAGTTAGTTACCCATCTGTATTATAGTTTCTAAGGCTGCATCAGCTGATTGATCTCTTACGAATCTTAATATAGATCAAAGTTGTTGATCTTGTGTTAAATAACCTGTTATTGAATACAGTATAACTAGTTATCGGATCTGCCAAGATTAGTAAGATTTTTCATGCTATTTTTGGTTGATTCACTTGTTATCGATCTTGCTATAATTAATGTTTTCTTAATTATTACAAAATCACCCGATTGAGATAGAGATTGATCGGCATCATATCATCATAATTGGTCATCCTTTGATCTGGTCACGCTTCAAAATCTTATAATTGATGACTTCAATCCGCTAGATCGTATGCTTTATCTCTATTCTAGTCAAACATAGTATGCATCCAAAGACATGTTTCAATCTTGAATAAACTCACTAGTTAGTGAGATTTAATCTAATGACAATACCATAGCTGCATTGATCTGGTCGAACCTCACTAGTAAGACTTTAGATTAGAAATTATCGATTAGTGGTCTTGTTAATGATCAAGATATGTACTCTATTTGTTTGCTATGACTGCATCGAATATTTTAGTTGATTTTGCCTATACTCTCACACATATAGCATGCTTTCATGAATCTATCAATATATAGATGGTTTTATAGATTCTTTGGCTTTAGTTTGTTATCACTATCATAGCTGCATCGATCCGATCGAACCTCACTATTGAAGATAATAGAATAGATTCAAACTGTTTGTAGATTGATTTATATTAGACAATCGATTTGTTCGCATATTATATTCTTTTCATCAAACTTATCTATTCGACACTTTATATCGATCATGTTCTATTTAGCTGATGATGCTTTCTTATATCCCTTCTTATGGATACACCAGATATCGACTATTTAGTCGACAGCCTTACTGTATCGGCTATCGAGCCATACATTTGGAACTGTCTGGTGCGTCACTAACATGTTCCACCTAAATTACTGATAAGATTTTCCCTCCTTGTTAATTGTAGGTCAAATTGAATAGCACGTCGTTGGGTTTTCAGAATCGGTTAGTTCTATATTGACACCAAGTATATCTTTGGTCTCGTTCCACTTAGATCTTCCAGCTTGCTGTGTGTTGATCACATCGCCATATTTTTGTGTCAACACAATTTTTGTACACACAATCAATACAATCTTTCTAGCTTTCGCCATCGCATTAGGAGTAGGAGTAAAATAGATCTCGGTGAGTTCTTCAGCAAACTGTAACACCCTAAAATTTGTTTGAATTTAAAATAGATGAAATGATTTATTTTTGTTAATTATGTGAGCATTTAGTATAGGCCAAATAATAAATTTATAAAAATAAAATCAACATCAAAGATAGATACATGCTTGTGCATTCATGCTGGTGCATAATTTTTGTTGAGTTGATTGGATTTTGTTTAAATTCAAAAGGAATTCAAACTCTTTTGAAATTGTATTCAAAAGTTTGGAAAACTAAAAAGAAAAGGATAAAACCTCACCTCTCTCACTCTCTCGGCTTTTGGCCCAGCAAGTAGCCAAGCCCAGCAGCTAGCCCACTCCTTCTCTTCTTCTTGGGCCAAGGAGGCCGAGGCCCAACTCGCAAGCAGCCGCAGCGGCCTTCTCCTTTGCTGTTGCTGACGACCGGGTCCCGCCGTTCCTCTCGCTGACGAAGCTGGCCCACACGTCAGTCACGTCTTCTTCCTCTATCTCATGTCCGAAGCGGACACCGGCCATGAGTCCGCTCGCGCCTTGTCGCCTTGGCTTGCCCTGCACGTCCGCGCGTCCATAAATAGCGCACGTGTTCGCGTCCGCACGCCCCCGCAACAAAAACCAAGCACCAGCGCCTCGTAATCCGAGCTCGTGCCACCACCGAACCCTAAGCGCCGCCATCGCCTTCGATTCCGCCGTATCACCGCTCAATTGACGCCGTATGCAAGTCGCCGAGCTTCGCGTCGTGTCTGCGAAGCCGTCGAGCCTTCCTATTCTCTTTTTCCCGCTTTGAATCGCGCTCTAACCCTCGCCATACTTTGTAGTGCAAAGCCGTCCACCGTTTAAAGCTGCACACTCGACCCAGCTCACCTCTGACTCCATCTTCGTGCCAGGTGAGATCCCCATTCCTTCCCGGTTCGATACATACCGGTCCCATGGAAAATGGTGCCCGGGAAGCCCTATCCATGAGCTCCGGCGAGCTCGGTCGCCGCCGGCGATGGCCGCCGCCGTTTTGGTCGTCTTCCCCGGCGAGCCGGTCTCCTCTCCCTCTCTTCTATCTAATCTGATCCGTCCATCTTGGATCGGATGGACCACAACGGCCAGTACCCCTTCGCGGGGAACTTTTCTTAAAGAGCCCCTGCTCTTTTGATTAATTGAACCCGCAGTCCTTGGCATAATTCTGGAAATGCGTTTTTCCTTTTTGAAGACGTATTATTCCTTTAACAGTTTTAAAATTATGTTTTCGGTAATTACAGATTTGCCACTGATTTCAAATGCTTATAAAATGCTCATTTTAACTCCAATTTGATCCGTTCAACTTGCATTGGATTCGTAATTTCGTAATCTACATGTTAGTGTCTTTGTTAGCCCAGTTCTAGCTTTTAAATTTCGTGTTCATGTTTTACGCATTTATAGTCTATAGGAAAACTTGGAAAATTCGTATCTTGCTCGTTTTAGATCTGATTTCAGTGAATTTCGCGTCTATGTGATCGTAGTGACGAGTAGAATGTTTTTATACACTTTTCAAACTGTTTTCTTGCTGGTGGTGTATTGTTCTAATTATAGCCCTTTGTTTGCTTCATGCATGATTGCTCGGATGATTGTATGTTGCTGCTTGGTGTTGTTGATCGAGTTCAGACGGTGAGGTTTTCATTGGTGATCAAGAGTTCATCTACGACCAGCAAGACCAGCAGGATCTTCAGGAGCCCTTTGATCAAGGCAAGTATAGCTAAGGACCTTCCTTGTTGCCCTATTCATGATGCTCACTAAAATACATATGCATGTGTCTTTCTTGCTACCTATGGTAGGATTTCCTAGCTTTTGAATACTCAATTACCTTGTCACCCTAGGAGGTTTGCATTGGGTAGTTCTATTGCTAGTGCAACAATCATGATCTTGAAACTTGAGTAATGAATATGCTATAAACATAAACAAGATGACTTTTAGCAACAGAAGGACTTGTCTTGTAACTGATTATCCAGGATTTAACGTACAGCTGTGAGGGCTATATGGCTCTGGCTCTAGTTGCTTGAGAAACCCTTTTCTAGCTGGTTAGAGGTTTGCGAGTTGGGTATAGGACAGCCTCTGTCCTGTTGAGCCTAGCTATGGAAGCGGCCTTTTATATTATTGGAAGGGGGTTCCTATATCTAATGACCCTGCGGCCCTAGTCGGTTAGACGAGCTCTTGGGTGGCTTTATATGGTTTCCAGAGTTTTCGGAGTAATTAACCCACTCATTTGGGAAACATGACTCACAGTGAAAGTGTACACCTCTGCGCAGAGTTAACAAACTGGTATACTAGCCGTGCTCACGGATACGAGCGACCTTGGAACACTTACTTTAAGGGATAATGACTTTTACTTATTAAGATGATCATTTATGTTAATTGTTTAAGATATTGATTATTCATGTTCATTGATCATGTGTTATGGGATTATTGCTACCTTGATGTTTATGAATGCTAAACTTGAAGATTACTTAAATGTTAACCGCAGTAAACCAGCGTTAGCTTTTTGAGCCTCATAAACCCCTGGCTATATTTGTTGAGTTCGACATGGACTCACTCTTGCAATTTCCCCCACACCTTAGGACGAAGTTTAGATTGCTAGTTTTCCAAGGAGTTAGGCTTGTGATCAACTAGTCAGTTTGGATCCAGTGGAGTGGAGTCTACACCCGAAGATCGGAGTTGTTTATCCGTTGATTGTTCCAAAGGTTATATCTTTTATATTATGTACATTATGTTATTAAGCATTGTTATTTGATAACACCCCTCATTTGTAGCTATATGTGAGATTTGTTTCTAAAGACTCACATATGGTGTGCATCAGGTTTTGCCCTTAAAATTGGGTGTTACACAAACAGGGCTGCATTGACTGATAACTTGCTTGTGAGTACCATCATGACTTGTATTGTGCTTGTAAAGCTACATCAGCTGATTGATCTTTTACGAGCCATAATATAAGTTAGTTACCCATCTGTATTATAGTTTGTAAGGCTGCAACAGCTGATTGTTCTCTTATGAATCTTAATATACATCAAAGTTGTTGATCTTGTGTTAAATAACCTGTTATTTAATACAATATCACTAGTTATCGAATCAGCCAAGATTAGTAAGATTTTTCATGCTATTTTTGGTTGATTCATCAGTTATCGATCTTGCTATAATTAATGTTTTCTTAATTATAACAAAATCACCCGATTGAGATAGAGATTGATCGGCATCATATCGTCTTAATTGGTCATCCTTTGATCTGGTCATGCTTCAAATCTTATAATTGATGACTTCATTCCGCTAGATCGGCTGCTTTATCTCTATTCCAGTCAAACATAGTATGCATCCAAAGACATGTTTCAATCTTGAATAAACTCACTAGTTAGTGAGATTTAATCTAATGACAATACCATAGCTCCATTGATCCGGTTGAACCTCACTGGTAAGACTTTAGATTAGAAATTATCGATTAGTGGTCTTGTTAATGATCAAGATATGTACTCTATTTTTTTGCTATGACTGCATCGACTATTTTAGTCGATTTGCCTACACTCTCACACATATAGCATGCTTTCATGAATCTATCAATATATAGATGGTTTTATATATTCTTTGGCTTTAGTTTGTTATCACTATCATAGCTACATCGATCCGATCGAACCTCACTGTTGAAGATAATAGATTAGATTCAAAGTGTTTGTAGATTGATTTATATTAGACAGTCGATTTGTTCTCATATTATACTCTTTTCATCAAACTTATCGGTTCGACAGTTTATATCGATCATGTTCTATTTAGCTGACGATGATTTCTTATATCGCTTCTTATGGATACACCGGATATCGACTATTTAGTTGACAACCTTACTATATCGGCTATCGAGCCATACATTTGGAACTGTCTGGTGCGTCACTGACATGTTCCACCTAAATTACTAATAAGATTTTCCCTCCTTGTTAATTGTAGGTCAAATTGACAGGCACGTCATTGGGTTTTCAGAATCGTCTGGTTCTGTGTTGAAGCCAAGCAGATCTCTGGTCTCGTTCCACTCAGATCTTCTGGCTTGCTGTGTGTTGTTCACATCGCCACATTTTTGTGTCAACAAAATTTTTGAACACACAATCAATACAATCTTTCTAGCTTTCGCCATCGCATTAGGAGTAGGAGTAAAATAGATCTCGGTTAGTTCTTCAGCAAACTGGGTTGCATCAACTGATAACTTGCTTGTGAGTACCATCACGACTTGTATTATGCTTGTAAAGCTACATCAGCTGATTGATCTTTTATGAGTCATAATATAAGTTAGTTACCCATCTGTATTATAGTTTGTAAGGCTGCATCAGCTGATTGATCTCTTACGAATCTTAATATAGGTCAAAGTTGTTGATCTTGTGTTAAATAACCTGTTATTTAATACAATATCACTAGTTATCGAATCAGCCAAGATTAGTAAGATTTTTCATGCTATTTTTGGTTGATTCATCAGTTATCGATCTTGCTATAATTAATGTTTTCTTAATTATAATAAAATCACCCGATTGAGATAGAGATTGATCGGCATCATATCGTCTTAATTGGTCATCCTTTGATCTGGTCACGCTTCAAATCTTATAATTGATGACTTCATTCCGCTAGATTGGCTGCTTTATCTCTATTCCAGTCAAACATAGTATGCATCCAAAGACATATTTCAATCTTGAATAAACTCACTAGTTAGTGAGATTTAATCTAATTACAATACCATAGCTCC
This sequence comes from Miscanthus floridulus, assembly GCF_019320115.1. Lineage (NCBI taxonomy): Eukaryota > Viridiplantae > Streptophyta > Magnoliopsida > Poales > Poaceae > Miscanthus > Miscanthus floridulus. Next base: position 81,663,978 of record NC_089588.1, read on the forward strand.
ATTGATCCGGTCGAACCTCACTGGTAAGACTTTACATTAGAAATTATCGATTAGTGGTCTTGTTAATGATCAAGATATGTACTCTATTTGTTTGCTATGACTGCAGCGACTATTTTAGTCGATTTGCCTACACTCTCACACATATAGCATGCTTTCATGAATCTGTCAATATATAGATGGTTTTATATATTCTTTGGCTTTAGTTTGTTATCACTATCATAGCTACATCGATCCGATCGAACCTCACTGTTGAAGATAATAGATTAGATTCAAACTCTTTGTAGATTAATTTATATTAGACAGTCGATTTGTTCTCATATTATACTCTTTTCATCAAACTTATCGGTTCGACAGTTTATATCGATCATGTTCTATTTAGCCGATGATGATTTCTTATATCGCTTCTTATGGATACGCCGGATATCAACTATTTAGTTGACAACCTTATTGTATCAGCTATCGAGCCATACATTTGGAACTGTCTGGTGCGTCACTGACATGCTCCACCTAAATTACAGATAAGATTTTCCCTCCTTGTTAATTGCAGGTCAAATTGACTGGCACGTCATTGGGTTTTTAGAATCGCCTGGTTTTGTGTTGAAGCCAAGCAGATCTGTGGTCTCGTTCCACTCAGATTTTCTGGCTTGCTGTGTGTTGTTCACATCGCCACATTTTTCTGTCAACACAATTTTTGAATACACAATCAATACAATCTTTCTAGCTTTCGCCATCGCATTAGGAGTAGGAGTAAAATAGATCTCGGTTAGTTCTTCAGCAAACAGGGCTGCATCGACTGATAACTTGCTTGTGAGTACCATCACGACTTGTATTATGCTTGTAAAGCTACATCATCTGATTGATCTTTTATGAGTCATAATATAAGTTAGTTACCCATCTGCATTATAGTTTGTATGGCTGCATCAGCTGATTGATCTCTTATGAATCTTAATATACATCAAAGTTGTTGATCTTGAGTTTAATAACCTGTTATTTAATACTATATCACTAGTTATCGAATCAGCCAAGATTAGTAATATTTTTCATGCTATTTTTGGTTGATTCATCAGTTATCGATCTTGCTATAATTATTGTTTTCTTAATTATAACAAAATCACCCGATTGAGATAGAGATTGAGCGGCATCATATCGTCTTAATTGGTCATCCTTTGATCTGGTCACGCTTCAAATCTTATAATTGATGACTTCATTCCACTAGATTGGCTGCTTTATCTCTATTCCAGTCAAACATAGTATGCATCTGAAGACATGTTTCAATCTTGAATAAACTCACTAGTTAGTGAGATTTAATCTAATGACAATACCATTGCTCCATTGATCCGATCGAACCTCATGGGTACGACTTTAGATTAGAAATTATCGATTAGTGGTCTTGTTAATGATCAAGATATGCACTCTATTTGTTTGCTATGACTGCACTGATTATTTTACTCAATTTGCCTATACTCTCACACATATAGCATGCTTTCATGAATCTTTCAATATATAGATGGTTTTGTATATTCTTTGGCTTTAGTTTGTTATCACTATCATAGCTGCATCGATCCGATCGAACCTCGCTATTGAAGATAATAGATTAGATTCAAACTATTTGTAGATTGATTTATATTAGACAGCCGATTTGTTCTCATATTATACTCTTTTCATCAAACTTATCAGTTCGACAGTTTATATCGATCATGTTCTATTTAGCCGATGATGCTTTCTTATATCGCTTCTTATGGATACGCCGATATCGACTATTTAGTCGACAACCTTACTGTATTGGCTATCGAGCCATACATTTGGAACTGTCTAAAGCGTCACTGGCATGTTCAACCTAAATTACTGATAAGATTTTCCCTCCTTGTTAATTGCATGTCAAATTGACTGGCACGTCGTTGGGTTTTCATAATCGGCTGGTTCTATGTTGAAGCCAAGCAGATCTCTGGTCTCGTTCCACTCAGATCTTCTGGCTTGCTGTGTGTTGTTCATATCACCACATTTTTGTGTCAACACAATTTTTGAACACACAATCAATACAATCTTTCTAGCTTTTGCCATCGCATTAGGACTAGGAGTAAAATAGATCTTGGTGAGTTCTTCAGCAAACAGGGCTGCATCGACTGATAACTACTTGTGAGTACCATCATGACTTGTATTGTGCTTGTAAAGCTACATCAGCTAATTGATCTTTTATGAGTCATAATATAAGTTAGTTACCCATCTGTATTATAGTTTGTAAGGCTGCATCAGCTGATTGATCTCTTACAAATCTTAATATAGATCAAAGTTGTTGATCTTGTATTAAATAACCTGTTATTTAATACAATATCACTAGTTATCGAATCAGCCAAGATTAGTAAGATTTTTCATGCTATTTTTGGTTGATTCATCAGTTATCGATCTTGCTATAATTAATGTTTTCTTAATTATAACAAAATCAGCCGATTAAGACAGAGATTGATCGGCATCATATCGTCTTAATTGGTCATCCTTTGATCTGGTCACGCTTCAAATCTTATAATTGATGACTTCATTCCACTAGATCGGCTCCTTTATCTCTATTCCAGTCAAACATAGTATGCATCCAAAGACATGTTTCAATCTTGAATAAACTCACTAGTTAGTGAGATTTAATCTAATGACAATACCATAGCTCCATTGATCTGGTCGAACCTCACTGGTATGACTTTAGATTAGAAATTATCGATTAGTGGTCTTGTTAATGATCAAGATATGTACTCTATTTGTTTGCTATGACTGCACCGACTATTTTACTCGATTTGCCTATACTCTCACACATATAGCATGCTTTCATGAATCTATCAATATATAGATGGCTTTATATATTCTTTGGCTTTAGTTTGTTATCACTATCATAGCTGCATCGATCCGATCAAACCTCGCTGTTGAAGATAATAGATTAGATGCAAACTGTTTGTAGATTGATTTATATTAGACAGCCGATTTGTTCTCATATTATACTCTTTTCATCAAACTTATCTGTTCGACAGTTTATATCGATCATGTTCTATTTAGCCGATGATGCTTTCTTATATCGCTTCTATGGATACGACGGATATCGACTATTTAGTCGACAACCTTATTGTATCGGCTATCGAGCCATACATTTGGAACTGTCTAAAGCGTAACTGACATGTTCAACCTAAATTACTAATAAGATTTTCCCTCCTTGTTAATTGCAGGTCAAATTCACTAGCACGTCATTGGGTTTTCAGAATCGGCTGGTTATATGTTGAAGCCAAGCAGATCTCTGGTCTCGTTCCACTCAGATCTTCTGGCTTGCTGTGTGTTGTTCACATCGCCACATTTTTGTGTCAACACAATTTTTGAACACACAATCAATACAACCTTTCTAGCTTTCGCCATTGCATTAGGACTAGGAGTAAAATAGATCTTGGTGAGTTCTTCAGTAAACAGGGCTGCATCGACTGATAACTGCTTGTGAGTACCATCATGACTTGTATTGTGCTTGTAAAGCTACATCAGCTGATTGATCTTTTATGAGCCATAATATAAGTTAGTTACCCATCTGTATTATAGTTTGTAAGGCTGCATCAGCTAATTGATCTCTTACAAATCTTAATATAGATCAAAGTTGTTGATCTTGAGTTAAATAACCTGTTATTTAATACAATATCACTAGTTATCGAATCTGCCAAGATTAGTAAGATTTTTCATGCTATTTTTGGTTGATTCATCAGTTATCGATCTTGCTATAATTAATGTTTTCTTAATTATAACAAAATCACCCGATTGAGATAGAGATTGATCGGCATCATATTGTCTTAATTGGTCATCCTTTGATCTGGCCATGCTTCAAATCTTATAATTGATGACTTCATTTCGCCAGATCGGCTGCTCTATCTCTATTCCAGTCAAACATAGTATGTATGCAAAGAAATGTTTCAATCTTGAATAAACTCACTAGTTAGTGAGATTTAATCTAATGACAATACCATAGCTCCATTGATCCGGTCGAACCTCACTGGTACGACTTTAGATTAGAAATTATCGATTAGTGGTCTTGTTAATGATCAAGATATGTACTCTATTTGTTTGCTATGACTGCACCGACTATTTTAGTCGATTTGCCTATACTCTCACACATATAGCATGCTTTCATGAATCTATCAATATATAGATGGTTTTATATATTCTTTGGCTTTAGTTTGTTATCACTATCATAGCTGCATCGATCCGATCAAACCTCGCTGTTGAAGATAATAGATTAGATTCAAACTGTTTGTAGATTGATTTATATTAGACAGCCGATTTGTTCTCATATTATACTCTTTTCATCAAACTTATTGGTTCGACAGTTTATATCGATCATGTTCTATTTAGCCGATGATGCTTTCTTATATCGCTTCTTATGGATACGCCGGATATCAACTATTTAGTCGACAGCCTTACTGTATCGGCTATCGAGCCATACATTTGGAACTGTCTAAAGCGTCACTGACATGTTCAACCTAAATTACTGATAAGATTTTCCCTCCTTGTTAATTGCAGGTCAAATTGACTGGCACGTCGTTGGGTTTTCGGAATCGGCTAGTTCTTTGTTGAAGCCAAGCAGATCTCTGGTCTCGTTCCACACAGATCTTCTGGCTTGCTGTGTGTTGTTCACATCGCCATATTTTTATGTCAACATAATTTTTGAACACACAATCAATACAATCTTTCTAGCTTTCGCCATTGCATTAGGAGTAGGAGTATAATAGATCTCGGTGAGTTCTTCAGCAAATAGGGCTACATCGACTGATAACTTGCTTGTGCGTACCATCATGACTTGTATTGTGCTTGTAAAGCTACATCAGCTGATTGATCTTTTATGAGCCATAATATAAGTTAGTTACCCATCTGTATTATAGTTTGTTAGGCTGCATCTGCTAATTGATCTCTTACAAATCTTAATATAGATCAAAGTTGTTGATCTTGTGTTCAATAACCTGTTATTTAATACAATATCACTAGTTATCGAATCTGCCAAGATTAGTAAGATTTTTCATGCTATTTTTGGTTGATTCATCAGTTATCGATCTTACACTAATTAATGTTTTCTTAATTATAACAAAATCACCCGATTGAGATAGAGATTGATCGGCATCATATTGTCTTAATTGGTCATCCTTTGATTTGGTCACGCTTCAAATCTTATAATTGATGACTTTAGTCCGCTAGTTCGGCTGCATTATCTCTATTCTAGTCAAACATAGTATACATCCAAATACATGTTTCAATCTTGAATAAACTCACTAGTTAGTGAGATTTTTCATGCTATTTTTGGTTGATTCATTAGTTATCGATCTTGCTATAATTAATGTTTTCTTAATTATAACAAAATCACCCGATTGAGATAGAGATTGATCGACACCATATCATCATAATTGGTCATCCTTTGATCTGGTCACGCTTCAAATCTTATAATTGATGACTTCATTCCGCTAGATCGGCTGCTTTATCTCTATTCTAGTCAAACATAGTATGCATGCAAAGACATGTTTCAATCTTGAATAAACTCACTAGTTAGTGAGATTTAATCTAACGACAATACCATAGCTGCATTGATCTGGTTGAACCTCACTGCTAAGACTTTAGATTAGAAATTGTCGATTAGTGGTCTTGTTAATGATCAAGATAAGTACTCTATTTGTTTGCTATGACTGCATCGACTATTTTAGTTGACTTTGCCTATACTCTCACACATATAGCATGCTTTCACGAATCTGTCAATATATAGATGGTTTTATAGATTCTTTGGCTTTAGTTTGTTATCACTATCATAGCTGCATCGATCCGATCGAACCTCACTATTGAAGATAATAGATTAGATTCAAACTGTTTGTAGATTGATTTATATTGGGCAGTCGATTTGTTCGCATATTATACTCTTTTCATCAAACTTATCGGTTCAACACTTTATATCGATCATGTTCTATTTTGCCGGTGATGCTTTCTTATATCGCTTCTTATGGATACGCCGGATATCGACTATTTAGTCGACAACCTTACTATATCGGCTATCGAGCCATACATTTGGAACTATCTGGTGTGTCACTGACATGTTCCGCCTAAATTACTGATAAGATTTTCCCTCGTTAATTGCTGGTCAAATTGACTAGCACCTCATTGGGTTTTCAGATTCGGTTGGTTCTGTGTTGAAGCCAAGCAGATCTCTGGTCTTGTTCCACTCAGATCTTCTGGCTTGCTGTGTGTTGATCACATCGCCACATTTTTGTGTCAACACAATTTTTGAACACACAATCAATACAATCTTTTTAGCTTTCGCCATCGCATTAGGAGTAGGAGTAAAATAGATCTTGGTGAGTTCTTCAGCAAACGGGGCTGCATCGACTAATAGCTTGCTTGTGAGTACCATCATGACTTGTATAATGCTTGTAATGCTACATCAGCTGATTGATCTTTTATGAGCCATAATATAAGTTAGTTACCCATCTGTATTATAGTTTGTAAGGCTGCATCATCTGATTGATCTCTTACGAATCTTAATATAGATCAAAGTTGTTGATCTTGTGTTAAATAACCTGTTATTTAATACAATATCACTAGTTATCGAATTTGCCAAGATTAGTAAGATTTTTCATGCTATTTTTGGTTGATTCATTAGTTATCGATCTTGCTATAATTAATGTTTTCTTAATTATAACAAAATCACCCGATTGAGATAGAGATTGATCGACACCATATCATCATAACTGGTCATCCTTTGATCTGGTCACGCTTCAAATCTTAAAATTGATGACTTCATTCCGCTAGATCGGCTGCTTTATCTCTATTCTAGTCAAACATAGTATGCATCCAAAGACATGTTTCAATCTTGAATAAACTCACTAGTTAGTGAGATTTAATCTAACGACAATACCATAGCTGCATTGATCTGGTTGAACCTCACTGCTAAGACTTTAGATTAAAAATTGTCGATTAGTGGTCTTGTTAATGATCAAGATATGTACTCTATTTGCTTGCTATGACTGCATCGACTATTTTAGTTGATTTTGCCTATACTCTCACACATATAGCATGCTTTCACGAATCTGTCAATATATAGATGGTTTTATAGATTCTTTGGCTTTAGTTTGTTATCACTATCATAGCTGCATCGATCCGATCGAACCTCACTATTGAAGATAATAGATTAGATTCAAACTGTTTGTAGATTGATTTATATTGGGCAGTCGATTTGTTCGCATATTATACTCATTTCATCAAACTTATCGGTTCAACACTTTATATCGATCATGTTCTATTTAGCCGGTGATGCTTTCTTATATCGCTTCTTATGGATACGCCGGATATCGACTATTTAGTCGACAACCTTACTGTATCGGCTATCGAGCCATACATTTGGAACTATCTGGTGCGTCACTGACATGTTCCGCCTAAATTTCTGATAAGATTTTCCCTCGTTAATTGCAGGTCAAATTGACTAGCACGTCATTGGGTTTTCAGAATCGGTTGGTTCTGTGTTGAAGCCAAGCAGATCTCTGGTCTTGTTTCACTCAGATCTTCTGGCTTACTGTGTGTTGATCACATTGCCACATTTTTGAGTTAACACAATTTTTGAACACACAATCAATACAATCTTTTTAGCTTTCGCCATCGCATTAGGAGTATGAGTAAAATAGATCTCGGTGAGTTCTTCAGCAAATGGGGCTGCATCGACTGATAGCTTGCTTGTGAGTACCATCATGACTTGTATTGTGCTTGTAATGCTACATTAGCCGATTGATCTTTTAAGAGCCATAATATTAGTTAGTTACCCATCTGTATTATAGTTTGTAAGGCTGCATCATCTGATTGATCTCTTACGAATCTTAATATAGATCAAAGTTGTTGATCTTGTGTTAAATAACCTGTTATTTAATACAATATCACTAGTTATCAAATCTGCCAAGATTAGTAAGATTTTTCATGCTATTTTTGGTTGATTCATTAGTTATCGATCTTGCTATAATTAATGTTTTCTTAATTATAACAAAATCACCCGATTGAGATAGAGATTGATCGACACCATATCATCATAATTGGTCATCCTTTGATCTGGTCACGCTTCAAATCTTATAATTGATGACTTCATTCTGCTAGATCGGCTGCTTTATCTCTATTCTAGTCAAACATAGTATGCATCCACAGACATGTTTCAATCTTGAATAAACTCACTAGTTAGTGAGATTTAATTTAACGACAATACCATAGCTGCATTGATCTGGTTGAACCTCACTGCTAAGACTTTAGATTAGAAATTGTCGATTAGTGGTCTTGTTAATGATCAAGATATGTACTCTATTTGTTTGCTATGACTGCATCGACTATTTTAGTTGATTTTGCCTATACTCTCACACATATAGCATGCTTTCACGAATCTGTCAATATATAGATGGTTTTATAGATTCTTTGGCTTTAGTTTGTTATCACTATCATAGCTGCATCGATCCGATCGAACCTCACTGTTGAAGATAATAGATTAGATTAAACTGTTTGTAGATTGATTTATATTGGGCAGTCGATTTGTTCGCATATTATACTCTTTTCATCAAACTTATCGGTTCGACACTTTATATTGATCATGTTCTATTTAGCCGGTGATGCTTTCTTATATCGCTTCTTATGGATACGCCGGATATCGACTATTTAGTCGACAACCTTACTGTATCGGCTATCGAGCCATACATTTGGAACTATCTGGTGCATCACTGACATGTTCCGCCTAAATTTCTGATAAGATTTTCCCTCGTTAATTGCAGGTCAAATTGACTTGCACGTCATTAGGTTTTCAGAATCGGTTGGTTCTGTGTTGAAGCCAAGCAGATCTCTGGTCTTGTTCCACTCAGATCTTCCGGCTTGCTGTGTGTTGATCACATCGCCACATTTTTGTGTCAACACAATTTTTGAACACACAATCAAAATAATCTTTTTAGCTTTCGCCATCGCATTAGGAGTAGGAGTAAAATAGATCTCGGTGAGTTCTTCAGCAAACGGGGCTGCATCGACTGATAGCTTGCTTGTGAGTACCATCATGACTTGTATTGTGCTTGTAATGCTACATCAGCTGATTGATCTTTTATGAGCCATAATATAAGTTAGTTACCCATATGTATTATAGTTTGTAAGGCTGCATCATCTGATTGATCTCTTATGAATCTTAATATAGATCAAAGTTGTTGATCTTGTGTTAAATAACCTGTTATTTAATACAATATCACTAGTTATCGAATCTACCAAGATTAGTAAGATTTTTCATGCTATTTTTGGTTGATTCACCATTTATCGATCTTACTATAATTAATGTTTTCTTAATTATAACAAAATCACCCGATTGAGATAGAGATTGATCGGCATCATATCATCATAATTGGTCATCCTTTGATCTGGTCATGCTTCAAATCTTATAATTGATGACTTCATTCCGCTAGATTGGCTGCTTTATCTCTATTCCAGTCAAACATAGTATGCATCTGAAGACATGTTTCAATCTTAAATAAACTCACTAGTTAGTGAGATTTAATCTAATGATAATACCATAGCTGCATTGATCCGGTCGAACCTCACTGGTAAGACTTTAGATTAGAAATTATCGATTAGTGGTCTTGCTAATGATCAAGATATGTACTCTATTTGTTTGCTATGACTGCATCGACTATTTTAGTCGATTCTGCCTATACTCTCACACATATAGCATGCTTTCACGAATCTGTCAATATATAGATGGTTTTATAGATCCTGTGGCTTTAGTTTGTTATCACTATCATAGCTGCATCGATCCAATCGAACCTCACTATTGAAGATAATAGATTAGATTCAAACAGTTTGTAGATTGATTTATATTAGACAGTCGATTTGTTCACATATTATACTCTTTTCATCAAAACTTATCGGTTCAACACTTTATATCGATCATGTTCTATTTTGCCTTTGATGCTTTCTGATATCGCTTCTTATTGATACGTCGGATATCGACTATTTCGTCGACAGCCTTACTGTATCGGCTATCGAGCCATACATTTGGAACTGTCTGGTGCATCACTGACATGTTCCACCTAAATTACTGATAAGATTTTCCCTCCTTGTTAATTGTAGGTCAAATTGACTAGCACTTCATTGGGTTTTTAGAATCGACTGGTTCTGTGTTGAAGCCAAGCAGATCTCTGGTCTTGTTCCACTCAGATCTTCCAGCTTGCTGTGTGTTGATCACATCGCCATATTTTTGTGTCAACACGATTTTTGAACACACAATCAATACAATCTTTCTAGCTTTTGCCTTCACATTAGGAGTAGGAGTAAAATAGATCTCGGTGAGTTCTTTAGCAAACAGGGTTGCATCGACTGATAGCTTGCTTCTGAGTACCATCACGACTTGTATTGTGCTTGTAAAGCTACATCAGCTGATTGATCTTTTATGAGCCATAATATAAGTTAGTTACCCATATGAATTATAGTTTGTAAGGCTGCATCAGCTGATTGATCTCTTACGAATCTTAATATAGATCAAAGTTGTTGATCTTGTGTTAAATAACCTGTTATTTAATACAATATCACTAGCTATCGAATCTGCCTAGATTAGTAAGATTTTTCATGCCATTTTTGGTTGATTCACCATTTATCGATCTTGCTATAATTAATGTTTACTTAATTATAACAAAATCACCTGATTGAGATAGAGATTGATCGGCATCGTATCATCATAATTGGTCATCCTTTGATCTGGTCACGCTTCAAATCTTACAATTGATGACTTCATTCCGCTAGATCGGCTGCTTTATCTCTATACTAGTCAAACATAGTATGCATCCAAAGACATGTTTCAATCTTGAATAAACTCACTAGTTAGTGAGATTTAATCTAATGACAATACCATAGCTGCATTGATCCGGTCGAACCTCACTGGTAAGATTTTAGATTAGAAATTATCGATTAGTGGTCTTGCTAATGATCAAGATATGTACTCTATTTGTTTGCTATGACTACATCGACTATTTTAGGCGATTTGCCTATACTCTCACACATATAGCATGCTTTCATGAATCTGTCAATATATAGATGGTTTTATAGATCCTGTGGCTTTAGTTTGTTATCACTATCATAGCTGCATCGATCCGATCGAACCTCACTGTTGAAGATAATAGATTAGATTCAAACTATTTGTAGATTGATTTATATTAGATAGTCGATTTGTTCACATATTATACTCTCTTCATCAAACTTATCGGTTCGACACTTTATATCGATCATGTTCTATTTAGCAGATGATGCTTTCTTATATCGCTTCTTATGGATACGCCGGACATCGACCATTTAGTCGACAGCCTTACTGTATCGGCTATCGAGCCATACATTTGGAACTGTCTGGTGCGTCACTGACATGTTCCACCTAAATTACTGATAAGATTTTCCCTCCTTGTTAATTGCAGGTCAAATTGACTGGCATGTCGTTGGGTTTTCAGAATCGACTGGTTCTGTGTTGAAGCCAAGCAGATCTCTGGTCTCGTTCCACTCAGATCTTCCAGCTTGCTGTGTGTTGATCACATCGCCATATTTTTGTGTCAACACAATTTTTGAACACACAATCAATACAATCTTTCTAGCTTTCACCATTGCATTAGGAGGAGTAAAATAGATCTCGGTGAGTTCTTCAGTAAATAGGGCTGCATCGACTGATAGGTTGCTTATGAGTACCATCACGACTTGTATTGTGCTTGTAAAGCTACATCAGCTGATTGATCTTTTATGAGCCATAATATAAGTTAGTTACCTATATGTATTATAGTTTGTAAGGCTGCATCAGCTGATTGATCTCTTACGAATCTTAATATAGATCAAAGTTGTTGATCTTGTGTTAAATAACCTGTTATTTAATACAATATCACAAGTTATCAAATCTACCAAGATTAGTAAGATTTTTCATGCCATTTTTGGTTGATTCACCATTTATCGATCTTGCTATAATTAATGTTTACTTAATTATAACAAAATCACCCGATTGAGATAGAGATTGATCGGCATCATATCATCATAATTGGTCATCCTTTGATCTGGTCACGCTTCAAATCTTATAATTGATGACTCCATTCCGCTAGATCGGCTGCTTTATCTCTATTCTAGTCAAACATAGTATGCATCCAAAGACATGTTTCAATCTTGAATAAACTCACTGGTTAGTGAGATTTAATCTAATGATAATTCCATAGCTGCATTGATCCGGTCGAACCTCACTGGTAAGACTTTAGATTAGAAATTATCGATTAGTGGTCTTGTTAATGATCAAGATATGTACTCTATTTGTTTGCTATGACTGCATCGACTATTCGAGCCGATTTGCCTATACTCTCATACATATAGCATGCTTTCATGAATCTATCAATATATAGATGGTTTTATAGATCCTGTGGCTTTAGTTTGTTATCACTATCATAGCTCCATCGATCCGATCGAACCTCGCTATTGAAGATAATAGATTAGATTCAGACTATTTGTAGATTGATTTATATTAGACAGTCGATTTGTTCGCATATTATACTCTTTTCATCAAACTTATCGGTTCAACACTTTATATCGATCATGTTCTATTTAGCCGATGATGCTTTCTTATATCGCTTCTTATGGATACGCCGGATATTGAGTATTTAGTCGACAGCCTTGCTGCATCGGCTATCAAGACATACATTTGGTACTATCTGGTGCGTCACTGACATGTTCCACCTAAATTACGGATAAGATTTTCATTCCTTGTTAATTGTAGGTCAAATTGACTGGCACATCGTTGGGTTTTCAGAATTGGCTAGTTCTGTGTTGAAGCCAAGCAGATCTCTGATCTCGTTCCACTTAGGTCTTCCAGCTTGCCGTGTGTTGATCACATCACCATATTTTTGTGTCAACACAATTTTTGAACACACAATCAATACAAGCTTTCTAGCTTTCGCCATCACATTAGGAGTAGGAGTAAAATAGATCTCGATGAGTTCTTTAGCAAACAGGGCTGCATCGACTGATAGCTTGCTTGTGAGTACCATCACAATTTGTATTGTGCTTGTAAAGCTACATCAGCTGATTGATCTTTTAAGAGCCATAATATAAGTTAGTTACCCATCTGTATTATAGTTTGTAAGGCTACATCAGCTGATTGATCTCTTACGAATCTTAATATAGATCAAAGTTGTTGATCTTATGTTAAATAACCTGTTATTTAATACAATATCACTAGTTATCGAAACTGCCACGATTAGTAAGATTTTTCATGCTATTTTGGGTTGATTCACCTGTCATCGATCTTGCTATAATTAATGTTTAATTAATTATAACAAAATCACCCGATTGAGATAGAGATTGATCGGCATATATCATCATAATAGGTCATCCTTTGATCTGGTCACGCTTCAAATCTTATAATTGATGACTTCATTCCGCTAGATCGGCTGCTTTATCTCTATTCCAGTCAAACATAGTATGCATCCAAAGACATGTTTCAATCTTGAATAAATTCACTATTTAGTGAGATTTAATCTAATGACAATACCATAGCTGCATTGATCTGGTCGAACCTCACTGGTAAGACATTAGATTAGAAATTATCGATTAGTGGTCTTGCTAATGATCAAGATATGTACTCTATTTGTTTGCTATGACTGCATCGACTATTTGAGCTGATTTGCCTATACTCTCACACTTATAGCATGCTTTCATGAATCTGTCAATATATAGATGGTTTTATAGATCCTGTGGCTTTAGTTTGTTATCACTATCATAGCTACATCGATCCGATCGAACCTCACTGTTGAAGATAATAGATTAGATTCAAACTGATTGTAGATTAATTTATATTAGACAGTCGATTTGTTCTCATATTATACTCTTTTCATCAAACTTATCAGTTCGACTGTTTATATCGATCATGTTCTATTTAGCCGATGATGATTTCTTATATCGCTTCTTATGGATACGCCGGATATCAACTATTTAGTTGACAACCTTATTGTATCAGCTATCGAGCCATACATTTGAAACTACCTAGTGCGTCACAGACATGTTCCACCTAAATTACTGATAAGATTTTCCCTCCTTGTTAACTGCAGGTCAAATTGACTAGCACGTCGTTGGGTTTTTAGAATCGGCTGGTTCTGTGTTGAAGCCAAGCAGGTCTCTGGTCTCGTTCCACTCAGATCTTTCGGCTTGCTGTGTGTTGATCACATCGCCACATTTTTGTGTCAACACAATTTTTGAACAGACAATCAATACAATCTTTCTAGCTTTCACCATCTCATTAGGAGTAGGAGTAAAATAGGTCTCGGTGAGTTCTTCATCAAACAGGGCTGCATCGACTGATAACTTGCTTGTGAGTACCATCACGACTTGTATTGTGCTTGTAAAGCTACATCAGCTGATTGATCTTTTATGAGCCATAATATAAGTTTGTTACCCATCTGTATTATAGTTTGTAAGGCTGCATCAGCTGATTGATCTCTTACGAATCTTAATATAGATCAAAGTTGTTGATCTTGTGTTAAATATCCTGTTAATTAATACAATATCACTAGTTATTGAATCTGCCAAGATTAGTAAAAATTTTCATACTATTTTTGGTTGATTCACTAGTTATCGATCTTGCTATAATTAATGTTTTCTTAATTATAATAAAATCACGCGATTGAGATAGATATTGATCGGCATCATATCATCTTAATTGGTCATCCTTTGATCTGGTCACGCTTCAAATCTTATAATTGATGACTCCATTCCGCTAGATCGGCTGCTTTATCTCTATTCTAGTCAAACATAGTATGCATCCAAAGACATGTTTCAATCTTGAATAAACTCACTAGTTAGTGAGATTTAATCTAATGACAATACCATAGCTGCATTGATCCGGTCGAACCTCACTGGTAAGACTTTAGATTAGAAATTATCGATTAGTGGTCTTGTTAATGATCAAGATATGTACTCTATTTGTTTGCTATGACTGCATTGACTATTTTAGTTGATTTTGCCTATACTCTCACACATATAGCATGCTTTCATGAATCTGTCAATATATAGATGGTTTTATAGATTCTTTGGCTTTAGTTTGTTATCACTATCATAGCTGCATCGATCCTATTGAACCTCACTATTGAAGATAATAGATTAGATTCAAACTGTTTGTAGATTGATTTATATTAGACAGTCGATTTGTTCGCATATTATACTCTTTTCATCAAACTTATCGGTTCGACACTTTATATTGATCATGTTCTATTTAGCCGATGATGCTTTCTTATATCGCTTCTTATGGATACGCCGGATATCGACTATTTAGTCGACAGCCTTACTGTATCGGCTATCAAGCCATACATTTGGAACTATCTGGTGCGTCAATGACATGTTCCACCTAAATACTAATAAGATTTTCCCTCCTTGTTAATTGCAGGTCAAATTGACTAGCACGTCATTGGGTTTTCAGAATCGGCTGGTTCTGTGTTGAAGCCAAGTAGATCTCTGGTCTCATTCCACTCAGATCTTCCAGCTTGCTGTGTGTTGATCACATCGCCATATTTTTGTGTCAACACAATTTTTGAACACATAATCAATACAATCTTTCTAGCTTTCGCCATCGCATTAGGAGTAGGAGTAAAATTGATCTCGGTGAGTTCTCCAGCAAACAGGGCTGCATCGACTGATTGCTTGCTTGTGAGTACCATCACGACTTGTATTGTGCTTGTAAAGCTACATCAACTGATTTATCTTTTATGAGCCATAATATAAGTTACTTACCCATCTCTATTATAGTTTGTAAGGCTGCATCAGTTGATTGATCTCTTACAAATCTTAATATAGATCAAAGTTGTTGATCTTGTGTTAAATAACCTGTTATTTAATACGATATCACTAGTTATTGAATCTGCCAAGATTAGTAAGATTTTTCATGCTATTTTTGGTTGATTCACCAGTTATCGATCTTGCTTTAATTAATGTTTCTTAATTATAACAAAATCACCCGATTGAGATAGAGATTGATCGGCATCATATCGTCTTAGTTGGTCATCCTTTGATCTAGTCACGCTTCAAATCTTATAATTGTTGACTTCATTCCGCTAGATCGGCTGTTTTATCTCTATTCCAGTCAAACATAGTATGCATCCAAAGACATGTTTCAATCTTGAATACACTCACTAGTTAGTGAGATTTAATCTAATGACAATACCATAGCTCCATTAATCCGGTCGAACCTCACCGGTAAGACTTTAGATTAGAAATTATCTATTAGTGGTCTTGTTAATGATCAAGATATGTACTCTATTTGTTTGCTATGACTGCATCAACGATTTGAGCCAATTTTCCTGTACTCTAACGCATATAGCATGCTTTCATGAATCTATCAATATATAGATGGTTTTATAGATTCTTTGGATTTAGTTTGTTATCACTATCATAGCTGCATTGATCCGATTGAACCACACTGTTGAAGATAATAGATTAGATTCAAACTGTTTGTAGATTGATTTATATTAGACAATCGATTTGTTCGCATATTATACTCTTTTCATCAAACTTATCGGTTTGACACTTTATAATGATCATGTTCTATTTAGCCGATGATGCTTTCTTATATCGCTTCTTATGGATAGGCCGGATATCGACTATTTAGTCGACAACCTTACTGTATCGGCTATCGAGCCATACTGTTTACACCAAAATTTGGAAAGAGAGTCACAGGGACCCAGAAGCTCCTAGGATCATATCATCAAGGGATCAGGTGGATCAGAAACAGCTGATTCAGATGCAAAAATCTAGGAATCGGCTTTCTTCGGACAACGTCAGCAGATAATGACAGAGGCTACGCTCGACTCTAGGATGAAAACGTGTTGGACTCTACAAAAAGGGAAAGATTAGAGTCCAAGTTATCTTAAAATAGGAATGTTTTCATTATACCTCTGTTCGTATGGCTGCATCGATCTGGTCGACCCGCACTACGGCTCTGGTATAAGCTAGTTATCGACTCTCGCTTAATTCAAGTATGGCCTGTGTGATTCTGCCTCACACCCCACTGCTTGAATTAGATCGAGGTCAAGTTATCGGCTCTACCTTTGAATGTCAGTCTTTGGTAGATTCATTAAGTTACCGATATTGCTTATTGCTTTCATTATTTATCTAATTACAGCAATATCACTCTGCCCAATTGAGATTGATCCGGATCGGCCTTATATCTTATTTAACCCATCATTTGCTAATCTTAAACTGATCTAATCTACTTCTTAAACGATGAGTTATGCTTTTATTGGTTGTTTTATATCAATCTTAATCGTGCATAGCGTGCAGATAGGGCATGTTCGATCTTGAGTAGATCTATTGGTTAGCAAGAACCGTTTCATGGCCCGTCATCATGGCCTGTGGGATTCTGCCTCTCACCCCACAGTTGGCACCATGGAGCGGGGATCGTTAGTTAGTAGATCTGTTCCTGAGAAGGCATGACCTTAACTGTGCGCTATGCCTGAATCGGCTGTTTAGCTGATATCGAATGATTTCACGAACAGTTCACATCGTGAGATCATTAAAGTAGAGATAAGTTGAAAGATGTGTTAGCCCCATGATCTTATTATTGTATTACGGCCTGCATGATTCTGCCTCATGCCCCACTGGTTATGGAGATAGATGAGATCTTACATGTTCATTAGATTTATCTTTATTAGATGGTTGAGCGGTGTTGAATTGTTTCTTTACATAAACAGGAGTTTGGTTACTTGTAATCATTGGTAAGCATAAACCAATCATCATCGATATCTTATTGCCATTGATTAGTGTTTGCTTAAATGATATTTATTCTGAATGATAACCGATTCTTCTTCACACGACCCCATGAACTCTAACTGACTTATTCTCATGAATATGCTGGGATCGGCTATTTAGCCGATTTCCTTCCATATTGGCTCTCATAGTCATACTTTTGGAACTGTCTGGCAATACCGGCAAGTTCCGCCCTTAATTACTGATGAACTTTCTCTCCTTGTCAATTACAGGGTCAAATTGACTGGCATGCCTCAGGAGGATTGCATAGGATCGACCACCCCTGCGCTGAAGCTAGGCAGATCTGCTCCATCAAGCGGACCCTTTTGGCTTGCTGCATGTGTCCTCGGCACGGGACGAAATTCTATGTCGACACTCATTTCTGGCACGCCCGGTGGGACACCACAATCGTCATGGCAGTTCACAACAACGACAACATCCTTATTGTACATTATGAAGACCTACCTGATGAAGATAAAGATACCATCAACAAAGCTACAGAAGAATTTCAGAAGAAGTGTTTGTTGTCTTACACCAAAACACGTGATAGCATAGTTATTCGGAAATTTCCACTACCAAGAGTTCTACTACACGGACAGACAAATACAGTTGAAGCTAAAGACAGACATTTCTTTGCGGAAGCCATAGACAAATCTATTCGTGATGCCCTATCAAGCCGTAATGAAGCTTTCGTTGACACATTTCACAACGCCATGAAAGAGGTGATTCGTGAAATTCCAGTTAGTCAGGTTGGATCGACTTGTTACAACATTCTAGATCTGTTAACCCAAGGGACTAATCAAGTCAGCACCAGCCATCAAGAAGCAGCACCAGCTGGTAATGGTGAAGTCCAGGCACTTCAAGGTTCATCTGAACAAACTCTAGGTACTGCTAAAAATCAGATACAGTACAATCCTGGACCGTTAGTATAGTGTGTGTAGCAGTCGGTGGGGTAAAGTTAAAACCAGATGATCAATTTTGGCACATCAGGCCACATATCATCATTGGCTCAGAAGATAGCACCATCCATTCAGAGGATCCGTAGAGATATAGATCCTTATGTCTATAATCAGAGACTTAAAGCAGCAAGCCAGCAAAGGGCCCAACAGATTGAAATTCCACAAGGCTATCATTATGCCACAGATTATAACACCCTCCACATGACGCCAAATCCAGGGTATCAAGGCATGCAGGATTTCAATCCACAGATGGGTCAGCAAGTACCAAGAAATCCAAATCCACAAACTGACGAGTTGCTGCTCAAGGTGACCAAGATGATGAAGAGTCAGTTCGGTCTGAAGCCAAAAGGAATGACTTTTTCGTACAAACGCCCATATCCAGAATGGTATGATTTGGTCGCCCTCCCTACAAATTATAGGCTCCTGGAATTCGCCAAGTTCACTAGTTAAGACGGCACAAGCACAATAGAACATGTCAGTCGGTATCTTACACAATTGGGCGAAGCATCAGTTGAGGATGCCCATCGAGTTCATTTCTTCTCCTTGTCCCTGATAGGGCTGGCTTTCACTTGGTTCTCGTCACTACCAGTCAACTCCATCGCCAATTGGGCTGACATGGAGAAGAAGTTTCATACATATTTTTACACTAGGACTAGAGAGAAGAAAATAACCGATTTGACAACCATGAGACAGAGGACTAATGAATTGGGCACTGAGTTTCTTCAGAGATTCCGATAGACTAAGAATCTATGTTTCTCGTTGAGCTTGGCAGATGATCAGTTAGCTGCTTAGCCGTCCAAGGAATGCTACCGATGTGGAAAGAGAAGCTGCTGGGACAAGAATTTGACAACTTGGGTCAATTGGCTCAACAAGTGGTAGCACTTAATAGCCAATTCCATAGCATACAAAGAGATACCCGATTCTAGAAGAGTACTTTAGTAGCCAAAGCTTACAATCCATATTCAGTCAATGACGGCTATGAAGATGAAGAAGAAGAGGTTGTTGTAGCTGAATGGAATTGGGGCAAGAAGACAATGATGGTGCCAAATCCTTGGGGAAGAGGAGTTGAGGAGAGGTATGACTTTGATGTTACCAAATCAGACAAGCTCTTTGATTTCTTGCTTGAGAAGGGGCAGATCAAGTTGCTCGATGGTCATGTCATGTTGCCCCCTGATCAGTTGAAGAACAAGAAGTTCTGCAAATTCCATAATGCTACTTCTCATTCCACTAATGAATGCAGAATCTTTAGGCAGCATATACAAAGAGCTATTTAGCAAAGGAGGCTCAAATTTGATACGCCTCAAAAGATGAAAGTCGATGATAATCCTTTCCCAGGAGATCAGAACATGGTTGATGCTGGGCTGCTCAAAGGAAAAACCAAGGTCCTAACATCGACCAAATCGAGAGAGGCTAGAACAGTCAATCTCGAAATACAAATATCGGCTGATGCGTACAAAGAGATTAGAAAATGCCATGTCGAACAAAAGAGCCGATACGAGCAGGGGAATACGATGAAAGCAGAGACATCAAAACCGCAGGTCACATCTCAGATTCTGTTGAATAAATGGCAGCGGCAGAAGGAAAAGGATTATCAGCATTGGTTAAAAGATCAAGCATACCAGCATCAATTAGAAGAAGAGAAGTATGAAAGGGAACAAGCTAAATTACATTGGAATTGTCCTTTCTTTAGACATTGCTTGAATGAAGGTTTGAAGTTGCCTACTGGACATGACAGTCCAGAATGCAGCAATCAATATCGGGAGTATAGGCAATCTCAAACCAACCGCCGGTCTATCCATGCTCAAGATGCATATCATTACAACAACATGGATCGGCGCTTAAAAACAAAAGTGTTCATGATCGGTTGAGGAAAAGAGTCATTGGACAGAACTGAGCTGATCATGAGGAGGAAGGCGCTAAAAGAATATACACATGGCAGGAAGGCTAGTGGTGCCTAGGAGATTTGATGAGAAGCCAAAAGAGGAAGGTGCAGCGCCTAAGGAATAGAGAGATGGAACAGTCTCAAGCACTCGGTGAAACTCAAGTATGGCGTACCAAGCAGATAGCTGATAAGAGGCAACCATCGGCTAATATCCAAATGGCTTTTTTGTTACCATCAGAATTTAGAGCTCCGACAGATCAAGAAGTTTATTCAGACTTTGATGAGTTAGAGTATGAAGAGTTGGTTTCCAAGTTAACAGTCGTGCAGCAAGCGATATTTGACAGACCAGTCAAACATCAGCACTTGAAGGCATTGTATATGAAAGGTTTTGTTGATGGAAAGCCGATGAGCAAGATGTTGGTGGATGGAGGTGCATCTATCAATCTTATGCCTTATACTACTTTTCATAAGCTTGGCAAAGGACCAGAAGATCTGTTGGAAACCGACATAATGCTCAGAGACTTCGGAGGTAACACGTCTAAGACCCGGGGGGCAATAAACATCGAACTGACAATCAGGAGTAAAACTCTGCTCACCACATTCTTTGTTATCGATGGGAAAGGATCATACAGTTTACTCCTCGGTCGTGATTGGATTCATGCGAATTGCTGCATACCGTTGACCATGCATCAGTGTTTCATTCAATGGCATGGAGATGATGTCGAACTGGTTCGTGGTGATGAGTCCGTAAGCATCATGACAGCCGATCCAGTCTTTTGGGAACTAGGAGATTTCGAGTGTTTTTCTGGCAAGACATGGGAAGGAGGCTTCATTAAAATCAGCAATGAAAGCCAACAGCCGATGCAAGCGATCGGCTCTGAGAGTTTGTTTTAGTAGAAAAGTCACAACTTCATGTCGGCCGTTAGATTGAAGGAAAATGAGTATTAAGTCTTAGAGATGGGTTTAGGCTGACGTATGTGAAGGCTGAGTTAAAGTGTAAGTGCGATTCAGAGTTAATGGATTTCTTAAGAGAAGTTCTATTTCGCTTAATAGGACGCTTGACCTAGTTTGATTACTCGTCTAACCTTTCATATTGAAAGTTCTACTAGACGTTATCCTAGCGTCTGAGCAACATTTGATAGCCGATTCATTCTCGACTCTAATAGCCGGTACCGTAAGGGTATCGCCTCTAGTTCAAAAATGAGAATCTTCAAAGGCAATAAAAGTCGATACGATATGTATCGCCTGTAGAGCAAAAATCAAAAGATAGAAACATTCACGGTTGTACATGAAGACATTGCATTGAAACACAGTCATAAAAGAACAGGAGTCTTCATTCATTGATTTATCTTAAAATAGACTAGTCGAAGACCTTGTTCACCACATCCTGAGCGAATGTGATGTCTACTATGGCCTCCACTGCCATGGTGAATTCTTCAAGCAGGTCCTCATGCTCCTTAGGGCCGTCGCCCATCGGGAAACCTATTTCCATGGCATGAAGCCCGTACCTAGTTCAGACTTGTGCCACGGTCAGCGCCACCGCCGCACCATGACGAACGCCATGGAGGGCGATCTCCCGAACGTAGACTGGGATGTCTTGGAGACAAGTGTCGATGGAGGAACCTCGGGCATTGACAGCGTCTATGGCCACGTTTGCCGCCAGTTCGAGAGATTCCAACTACGCAGTCAGGGCTGACAATCACGAGAGCAAGAAGATGGTCAAGATGAAGATAATGGAAGTCAGAGTAAGAAGCCTTCATGGGATTCATCTTACCCACCACAATGGCATCGGATTCGGCCAGCTATGCTCAGATGGCGCTGGCCTCCTCCTCAGCCACGTAAAGGGTGGCCTGGGAAACCCCGAGGCGAATCTCCAGTTGGCCGTTCTCCCAAGTCACCTCGGAGTAACGGTTTTGAGCCATCCTCCACTCGTGAAGATAGCGCCGGGCATCATCGCCGTTGTAGGAATTGGAAGAATCTGATGACGAGGCCGGCACAGAAGATGTGGCGTCGGAGGGCCCGCCGGCCCTAGGAAGAGGACGGAGACTATCATTCACAACAAAATGATAGGCGGATCAGAACTGTTCATCATCATGAACAAGAAATGTCAATCTCACCTCATGCGCCGAAGGCGCTGATTCATCGGCATATTCTCTTCTGGGATTTCCTCCGCCGCGCGCTTGCCTCGGTTATCTTCACTGGCTATGAAGAATGATTGGATCTAACCGCTACAGGGTTTTGGCAGGCAGGGAAGAGCAAAGGAACAGTTGCGGATGGAGATGTGCTCGAGGCGAAAGACATCGGCTGGTATTTGAGGACATGTAGCGAAGGGACAGACGCCTTGGGACGCGCAAAAGGAAATCACAATTAATAGGAGGCAAAGCGCCACTTCACTAATGCTAATGGAAATATAGCACTAAGCAATTGAAAGGCAAGAAATCGAAGGGTTCTCTTAATAAAAGCTGTGTTTTTAGACTTGGTTAAACCAAGGGCCTGGATCGGCTATATCAAATCGGCTCTTTAGCTGCAGAAGGAAGCATGTGTAAACAACGAAGAACATGATCGGTTCTACACAAGATCCTCAATGACATGCAGATCTAGAGTCTGGGGCACCATGGGTCGCTCTCGGTATTTCTAGTCAAATGACATCAGCTCCCACAGGCCATCGACTTCTCTAGCTGATCTAAAAATGCTCTCAAAGATACACTTATGACGATCGAAAAGCGAGACAGCTGGTATGGTCGCCTAATCAGGGGAAACCTTATCGGCTCAGGCATTACACGCCTGGTACATTTTGGAGATGCTGGGAGGAGGAGAAGGATTCAACAGATCAATAAGGGATATTTGAAGGAATATTACCCTAATGTTTGGATTAATACTCAGCGACCAATTCGTTCGACTAACAACTCTAATGGCCGATACTAGAAAGGTATCGCTGCTGGTGCGAAAATAGATTCAGAAGAGTAAAAGCCGGTACAATGCGTATCATCCGTGGGGGCAAAGCAAGCATGAACAAAAGTAACGCGCATGGTGCCAAGAAAGGAAAATTATCTGCTAAATATAGCCTATTACAAACTACGTGCCAAGGAAAACCTTGCCTACTACGTCATCGGCCAAGGTATTAAAAACCACATAATTGGCAGCACTCATGAAATCCTCGACCAAGCGCTTCTACTCCCTAGGGTATGCTGCAGCTAGAAAACCATGGGGAAGAAGCTGAAGATTTTGGCCCGAATGGGCTTGGGCGGCAGCCAACGCCATGGCAGCGCCATAACGAACACCATGGAGAGCAACCTCTCTAACACGATTCGGGATGTCAAGCAAACGAACCACCGGAACGGCGCCCCTGGCATTGACAAATCCCGCCGCATAATCCGTAGCTGATCGAAGGCTCTCTAGTTGGGTAGATAAATCTAAAAGATTCAAAAGGGGAGGTGATCAGAGTCTTGGAGACAAAATTGAAAAGAAAGCAGAGATTATGACCAGTATCTCACCCGCAATTCTAGCCTCGGCCTTGGCGAACCTATCCTCCACCGAATTGATCGCAGGAGGTGATTGGCATTGAACCATGGCCAGGGCTGATTCTATGAGGGATAAACATTTAGCGAGACTCTAGCCATGTCGATCAATGGAGGCAAGCAGATCGTCATTATCAGTCCACCTCATCTGATGGCAAGGGGGCTGGCGGCAAGCTGTCGATGAAGAAGGCCCTGAAGGCCAAACGGAGTCGGCCCTTTTTCCTGAGGTAGCAGAGGCATCACAGGATATACCCTCCTGACGACGAAGGCGCTGACGCGATGATGCAGACCTAATGAAGACCTTCTCAGGAAACCTCTTGCTGTTCTCCATGATTTTTGACCTACAGAAAAGCAGGAACTATGCTAAGGGTGCAGAAGGTTTGAGGCAAAGTGAGTTATCCTTAGATCAACTGCCAAGGCCCGTTTATATATCCCAAGAAGGCGAGGAGATATATTTCGCCAGGGGTGTGAGGTTGGAATCAGAAACGGAAGCGGAATGGCACTTTGGAAGTTCAGGAGACGGATAATGAAGAAATAACAGATTCGGACTTATTGCTTCCTCAAATTACAAAAGATCTAAAAAAGATTCGGAGATTTTACCAGAGATCAGCCTATCCAGTTTATTTTGGATTGAAGGGGGTCTGGGACCCAACAAGGCCAAAGTCCGTCGTGAGGCGAGTTGACATTGGCCCATTGCTAACATTATGCCCAAGGAGAAAGGAAATCGCCTGCCTAAACATAAATTCAACCGATTTTTTGATAAATCGGAAGACTGTGGGGAAGAAGCCTGTGGCTTTCCTAGTGGGCATTCAGTGGAGTAAACAAGGGGAAGGTGTCTACATATTTTAGCCCTTGCAAACACTAGGATAGCTTTGCGAGCATGGAGAGAAGACTCAGGTGATATCACAAGAATTCTCCTAACTGCAATAGTTGATCCCCTTGCTCAATAGGACGCTAGAATAAGCGACACAATCACCCTATGCACAAGAATTCTCCTAATTGCTCAAGATCTACATAGTAGAAGGATGAACCACGGAGGATCCAGCAGGATCGGAAACACCCGAGGAGGCAGATAGAAGTAGAACATGGCTGAATCATTGAGTTTGTTTTCACCTAGATCGGATAGCCATTTTTATAGCCGGCTTGGAAGGATGAATCCAAAATGCCCATGAAGCAATAATGCTCTGAAAAAGTTTTAGAGCATGGGCTCATGAGTTGATATGGACAGCGATGAATAGTAGACCCCAGATCAAGATTCCTTACCCGTGACTACGGGCCTATCGGGAGCACAGACAGGATAATTTTGGAACAAAATTTCTTTTGTCTCAAAATTGGGGGGCATGTGTTTACACCAAAATTTGGAAAGAGAGTCATATGGACCCAGAAGCTCCCAGGATCATATCATCAAGGGATCAGGTGGATCAGAAATAGCTGATTCAGATGCAAAAGTCTAGGAATCGGCTTTTTTGGACAGCGTCAGCAGATAACGACAGAGGCTACGCTCGACTCCAGGATGAAAATGTGTTGGACTCTACAAAAAGGGAAAGATTAGAGTCCAAGTTATCTTAAAATAGGAATGTTTTCATTATGCCAAATATTGTATTAAGTCGTACTCGAGTAGGGTTCGTTTTAGGCTCCGGGTATAAATACCAAACCCCGGCTATTGTAAGAGAGAACACAATCAATCAAATACAAGTCAATTACTTTTTTTCGGCTTCGGCCACCCCATAGGAGTAGGAGTAGAGTAGATCTTGGCGAGTTCTTCAGCAAGTACGGCTGCATCGATCTGGTTGACCTCCACTGCTTGTTGTAAGTACCATCATGGTTTATACCTCTGTTCGTATGGCTGCATCGATCCGGTCGACCCCCACTACGGCTCTAGTATAAGCTAGTTATCGACACTCACCTAATTCAAGTATGGCCTGTGTGATTCTGCCTCACACCCCACTGCTTGAATTAGATCGAGGTTAAGTTATCGGCTCTACCTTTGAATGGCAGTCTTTGGTAGATTCATTAAGTTACCGATATTGCTTATTGCTTTCATTATTTATCTAATTACACCAATATCACTCTGCTCGATTGAGATTGATCCGGATTGGCCTTATATCTTATTTAACCCATCATTTGCTAATCTTAAACTGATCTAATCTACTTCTTAAACGATGAGTTATGCTTTTATTGGCTGTTTTATATCAATCTTAATCGTGCATAGCGTGCGGATAGGGCATGTTCGATCTTGAGTAGATCTATTGGTTAGCAAGAACCGTTTCATGGCCCGTTATCATGGCCTGTGGGATTCTACCTCTCACCCCACTGTTGGCAACGTGGAGCGGGGATCGTTAGTTAGTAGATCCGTTCCTGAGAAGGCATGACCTTAACTGTGCGCTATGCCTAAATCGGCTGTTTAGCCGATATCGAATGCTTTCACAAACAGTTCACATCGCGAGATTGTTGAAGTAGAGATAAGTTGAAAGATGTGTTAGCCCCATGATCTTGTTATTGTATTACGGCCTGCATGATTCTACCTCATGCCCCACTGGTATTAGTAATGAGCTAGGGTCATCGAGTCTATTGTTGTTTCTACGGCCTACATGATTCTGCCTCATGCCCCACTGGTCATGGCGATAGATGAGATCTAACATGTTCATTAGATTTATCTTTATTAGATGGTTGAGTGGTGTTGAATTGTTTCTTTACATAAACAGGAGTTCGGTTACTTGTAATCATTGGCTCAGCATAAACCAATCATCATCGATATCTTATTGCCATTGATTAGTATCTGCTTAAATGATATTTATTTTGAATGATAACCGATTCTTCTTCACACGACCCCATGAACTCTAACTAACTTATTCTCATGAATATGCTGGGATTGGCTATTTAGCCGATTTCCTTCCATATCGGCTCTCATAGCCATACTTTCGGAACTGTCTGGCAACACCGACAAGTTCCGCCCTTAATTACTGATGAACTTTCTCTCCTTGTCAATTACAGGGTCAAATTGACTGGCACGCCTCGAGAGGATTGCGTAGGATCGACCACCCCTACGCTGAAGCTAGGCGGATCTGCTCCATCGAGCGGACCCTTCTGGCTTGCTGCGTGTGTCCTTGGCATGGGACGAGATTCTATGTCGACACATACATTTGGAACTGTCTGGTGCGTCAATGACATGTTCCACCTAAATTACTGATAAGATTTTCCCTCCTTGTTAATTGCAGGTCAAATTGACTGGCACATTGTTGGGTTTTTAGAATCGGCTGGTTCTGTGTTGAAGCCAAGCAGATCTCTGGTCTCGTTCCACTCAGATCTTCTACCTTGCCGTGTGTTGATCACATCACCATATTTTTGTGTCAACACAATTTTTTAACACATAATTAATACAATCTTTCTAGCTTTCGCCATCGCATTAGGAGTAGGACTAAAATTGATCTCGGTGAGTTCTTCAGCAAACAGGGCTGCATCGACTGATTGCTTGCTTGTGTGTACCATCACGACTTGTATTATGCTTGTAAAGCTACATCAACTGATTGATCTTTTATGAGCCATAATATAAGTTACTTACCCATCTGTATTATAGTTTGTAAGGCTGCAGCTGATTGATCTCTTATGAATCTTAATATAGATCAAAGTTGTTGATCTTGTGTTAAATAACCTGTTATTTAATACAATATCACAAGTTATCGAATCTGCCAAGATTAGTAAGATTTTTCATGCTATTTTTGGTTGATTCACCAGTTATCGATCTTGCTATAATTATTGTTTTCTTAATTATAACAAAATCACTCGATTGAGATAGAGATTGATCGGCATCATATCATCTTAATTGGTCATCCTTTGATCTGGTCACGATTCAAATCTTATAATTGATGACTTCATTCCGCTAGATCGACTGTTTTATCTCTATTCTAGACAAACATAGTATGCATCCAAAGACATGTTTCAATCTTGAATAAACTCACTTGTTAGTGAGATTTAATCTAATGACAATACCATAGCTCCATTGATCCGGTCGAACCTCACCGGTAAGACTTTAGATTAGAAATTATCGATTAGTGGTCTTGTTAATGATCAAGATATGTACTCTATTTGTTTGCTATGACTGCATCAACTATTTGAGCCGATTTGCCTATACTCCCACTCATATAGCATGCTTTCATGAATCTGTCAATATATAGATGGTTTTATAGATTCTTTGGCTTTAGTTTGTTATCACTATCATAGCTGCATCGATCCGATCGAACCTCACTGTTGATGATAATAGATTAGATTCAAACTGTTTGTAGATTGATTTATATTAGACAGTCGATTTGTTCGCATATTATACTCTTTTCATCAAACTTATTGGCTTGACACATTATATCTATCATGTTCTATTTAGCCGATGATGGTTTCTTATATTGCTTCTTGTGGATACGACAGATATCGACTATATAGTCGATAGCCTTACTGAATCAGCTATCGAGCCATACATTTAGAACTGCCTGGTGCGTCACTGACATGTTCCACCATAAATTACTGATAAGATTTTCCCTCCTTGTCAATTGTAGGTCAAATTGACTGGCACGTCGTTGGGTTTTCAGAATCGGCTGGTTCTATGTGGAAGCCAAGCAGATCTCTGGTCTTGTTCCACTCAGATCTTTCGGCTTGCTATGTGTTGTTCACATCGTCACATTTTGGTATCAATAGTTTCCTCACCGCCGGTGGTGCCTTCCCCTCGTCGGAGAGGAGGAAGGCGACGGGTGTGGTGGAGGACCTCTCAGTTCCCCTCTCTAGGTTGCTCTACTCTTAGTGCTGAGTAGGAGTGGATCGGTTAGGAATGGAATGATCTGTCTTGGATCCTCCCCCCTCTTGGTTCAAACCAATGCCTTATATACCGAGATAGGTTGAGTACATGACGTTTGGGGGGGGGGGATGAGCCTATAGTCTAAATGTGTCATAGCCTAGGAGGGTCTTGTAGCACCGCTCTATGGACCGTGGCAATGTCATGGAGCCAAAGAAGCCCTAGACATTGTCCGGCTACTCTGTCCTAACACAACGAGTGTCAAGCTATGTCTGCTTGGACCGGCCTCCCCCAAGTGCGCTGTAGGGGACCGAATACTGGGGTACCCAAAGAGATGGAACTAATAACCATCAAACACCGATGCTTCTGAATAGACGAGAGTGCATCTACACTTCTTGCCCATACGACCGAAGATAGGTTGTGCCTCACCCGACCCCTAAGGGTTGGCTCCGCCTCGCCCGACCCCTGAGGGCTGGACTCTGCCTTGTCCAATGACTGAGGGCAGGCTCTGCCTCGCTCGACGGCTGAGGGCTGACTCCGCCTTGCCCGATGTCCAAGGGCTGGCTTCGCCTCGCCCGACGTCCAAGGACTAGCTCTGCCCTGTCCGATGGATGAGGGCTGGCTCTGCCTCACCCGACATCTAGGGGCTGGCTCCTCCTCGCCTGACATCTAAGGGCAGGCTCTACCTTGCCCAATGTCCGAGGACAAGCTCTGCCTCACCCAATGGCTGAGGGCCGGCTCTGCCTCGCCCAACATCCAAGGGCAGGCTCCGCTTCCCCCGATGTCCCAGGGCTGGCTCCGCCTTTCCCGACATCCAAGGGTAGGCTTCGCTTTGCCCGATGTCTTGGGCATCTACACCCTGCTCCTTCATAAATGATGAGCGCAGGGTAAGACAAGACACTCAGGTCAACCATAGTACCGAGGACCATACCCTGCACGGCTACGGGAAAGTACCATCAGGATATGACGGGACGAGCGCTTTAAGCCCTTCTAGGCATGATAGAGCCCAAATAGTGTTGTAGGCGCTAACTTTTGCCTTATAGTGTTGTGGGTGCTGCCATCAGCACTCGAACGTGGGCCCTAACATAAGCATACGACAACCACTATAGTCCAGGAGGGAACTCACATCATCTACAGTAATGGACGTATGGTCACTTCCCCGTCTGCTCCTCGTTGGGTCACGGCTCGACACCCTGGCATGCAGCACCGTCCGCCAGAGTAGGATGGGATGCGACCACTTGCTGAACGAAGCTAGAGCACGACCCCATAAGGATCGACGAACTTGCTATCCCTAGCACCATCTGCCATGTTAGCAGGGCAGGCTCAAGGGAAAAAGGAAGATCCAGCACCTTTGAAGGACCTTCTCTACCTCTAGTTTTTTCCTCTTTCTCCCATCTGTAATACCTGCTCCCCCTTGGGCTATAAAAGGGAGGGCAGGACACCCCACTAAGGGGATGGATCGATTTCACACACAACACATCGCACAACACATAGCCAAGCAGCAACTGAGCTCTTGGCATCCTTTCGACCTTTCCATCAGAGACTTGGGACCTGTCCCTCTCTCTACCGTTTGTACCCCCTACTATGAACCTTTTTTGGTGCTAATAACACGAGCAGCAGCAAACTAGACGTAGGGATATTCTGCCCGAACCAGTATAAACCTTGTGTCCTTTAGTACACCATCCGGGCCTAACGTGCAACAAATATAAATTTACTAGTTGGTGTTTATTCAAAACACCGACAGTTGGCGCGCCAGGTAGGGGACCTTTGCGCGTTCCAATGATAAACATCAGGCCACGGATGGCTAGCCATGACATCACCTGGGTCCTAGGAGCACACATGCATTTCGGGGGCCTAGACTTCATCATTGTGGTGGGAGGAGAGTTGGCATTAGCTCACGCTACCACCAAACTCTCCCCTCCATCGGCCTCAACCACGAGAGGTTTGAGCATTGGCTCGGTGTCTCCCTTGGACCCTAGCAGTCTAGGGAGGACCAGCGTAGCCTCACCCTTTCCGATGCCAACAACATGGCATGGTTTTCTAGAGGAGGGTCCCTCTCTCTAGAACACCACATATGGAGTGCCCCGATAGCACTTTCATTCGGTCTTCGCAACATTGCAGTGACCGTTAATCACCTTGTGGCACGACGCATGGTTCTGCCGCCCGTGAACAATGAGTTCATGGGGGTAATCGAACATGTCACATAATCTCTCCACAACCTACTCATAGAGGAGCCAGGGTCATCCTCTGGCTCTGACTCTAGCAGGGGGAGCCATCATCCCTCTCGGGAACGCTTCATGATGGGTACCCCTGAGGGACTTATCAAAAGCATCCCTGTGGAGGAGGCTACCCCGGTGGGCAACCTCGATGACAAAACTGAAGGGGAGATAGTGGCACCACCTCACATGGGGGTGGAGCAGCTGAAAGCCCAAAAGTGAGAGATCAAGGAAGCTAGAATCCAGCTTGTGTAGGAGTGCGTGGAGCTCGATCGAGAGATCAAACGCTGCAGAGACGGTGGGCGCGCACGTGCTATGGCCGTGATGTAAACTGGAGGATCATCACCGATGATGAAGCCCTTCCTCGCTTCACTCAGGTGAGCCAGAACATCACCGCCACGACGGCCTTGCTCCATGGCCTTCTAGAGGCTGTGACGCCAGAGGATTGTCAGGCCCACTGCGAGATTCGCATGCTACTCGAGCGTGCAGTGGAGCAGCAGGCTGAGAGCTCACTGTCTTGATGACGTGAGGTTGACGCTAGTCAGCGCACAACCTTAGCGCGCCCTACCAGTGACGCGTCAGTCCACCAGACACCACCGAGTGGCAGGCAGAGCGCCATGGTCCCGGTGCATCAGCGTATCGGCTGCAACCATGATGCATGCAGCACTCTCGATGCCCGTAGACGCACCTATGGTGACCAGAGAGAAGGAGCCTGCCATGGCTATCATCCTCGTCGCGACGGATGCTACGATAGCGGCGAGGACCGAAGCTCGAGCCCCAGCCTACCAGGCCCTCAGGCCTTCGACCAGCACATCCTCAACGCTACTTTCCTACCAAGGTACCGACCAGCTACCAATATCCCAAAGTACTCTAGGGAGACAAACCCCAAACTGTGGCTCAAAGACTATCGGCTTGCCTACCAAGCCGGTGGTGTAGATAATGACGACTTCATTGTTCGCAACCTTCCACTGTTCTTAGCCAATTCGACACGAGCGTGGTTGGAACACCTATCGTCCAACGTGATCTAGAGTTGGGTGGATCTGAAGGAGATCTTTGTGGGGAATTTCCAGGGCACATACAAGCACCCTGGGAACCCATGGGACCTCAAGAACTGCCATCAGAAGGCTAGTCAGACCCTTCATGGGTACATCCGGTGCTTCTCCCGACAGTGCAACGAGCTCCCTAACATCGCCGATGCTGATGTTATAGGAGCCTTCTTGTACGGGAGTACCTATAAGTCTTTGGTTCATAAGCTAGGACACAAGGGCCCACGAACTACCAAGGAACTCCTAGACATCGCCACCAACCATGCCTTAGGAGAAGAGGCAGTCAGAGCAATCTTCGATCGTCTCGAGGGCAAGGCAAGGCCAAACGAGGGCACTGGCAAAGGCACCTCCAATCGTTCCGCCAAAAGGAAGAACAAGAAGCAACGACGCAAGGACTCGCTCATGGCCACTGCTGACCGCAAGGGTGGTTGGAAGCCCGCAAAGGGCACTCCGAACCACTTTGAAAAATTACTCAAGGGGCCGTGCTTGAACCACGCCATCCCGGTTAAGCATCTACTCAAGGACTATAGCCTCATGCGGCGGTTCTTGTCCGGAGGTTCCAACAAAGGGGAGCACAGAAAGGACCCTGCCCCCACTGCGGATGACGCCGAGGAGAAGGACGATGGCTTTCTGATGCCAAATGGCTGCCTTATGATCTTTGGAGGATCAGCGGCCTATGACTCCAAACATCGTCAGAAGGTTGCGCGTGACGAGGTCTACACGGCCAAACCGGCGACACCTCCCTTCCTCCGGTGGTCAGAGTCTGCCATAACCTTTGATCTGACCAACTATCCAGATAGCATCCCACACCCAACAAGATATCTGCTTGTGGTTGACCTGATCATTGGTAAGAAGCAACTCACCAAAGTACTGATGGATGGGGGCAGTGGCCTCAACATCATGTACACCAAGACGCTGAACGAGATGGGTGTCATCTAGACATGCCTCCACCCAACTCGGGCACCATTCCATGGCATTATGCCTCAAAAGCAGGCCATGCCACTCGGGCTGATCGATCTACCTGTTACCTTTGGCGATCAATTCAATTATAGGACTGAAACCCTCACCTTTGAGGTGGTTGGGTTCCCCTGAACCTTCCACGCCATCCTGGGACGTCCATGCTACGCGAAGTTCATGGCCATCCCCAACTATACGTACCTCAAGTTGAAAATGCCAGACCCCCATGGGGTCATCACCATCGGCACCTCCTTACAGCATGCCTATGAGTGCGAGGTCGAGTGCTGCGGTCATGCCGAAGCGATCGTCGCCTCTAGGGAGCTAAATGCCCTCAAGGAGGAGGTCACCGAAGAAGCGCCCGATGCCAAGAAGTCGATCGGGTCATACGAATCAGCAGAGGGCTGTAAAGAAGTCCTCGTAGACCTCGAGAGCACTGAGGGCAAAACGGTACGCATTGGTACCATGCTTTCCTCCGAATAGGAAAGCGTGCTCATCGAGTTCCTCCACGACAACAAAGACATCTTTGCGTGGAAACCTTTGGATATGCTAGGCATTACGAGGGAGGTCACCAAGCATACCTTGGAGATCTACCTAGGCTCCAAGCTAGTGAAGCAATGCCTATGTCACTTCGACGAGGAGAAACGCAGGGCCATCGATGAAGAGATAGCAAAACTATCGGCTACTGGATTCATCAAGGAAGTATACCATCCAGAGTGGTTAGCCAATCCCATTCTTATATGAAAGAAGAGTGGGAAATGGAGGATGTGTGTAGACTATACAGGTCTCAACAAGGCATGCCAAAAGGATCCATTTCCTTTGCCACGCAAAGACCAAATAGTTGACTCTACCTCGGGGTGCAAAACCCTCTGCTTCCTTGAAGCGTACTCCGGGTACCATCAAATCACGATGAAAAAGTCCAACCAGCTCGCGACATCTTTCATCACCCCCTTCGGATCATTCTGCTATGTTTCAATGCCGTTCAGTCTGAAGAAAGCTGGGGCTATGTACCAGTGATGTATGCTCAAATGCTTCGGGGACCTCATTGGGTGGACCATTGAAGCCTACATTGATGACATCATAGTTAAATCCAAACGGCCTGACCACCTCGTTTTTGATCTTGAGCAGACCTTTGCAAAACTCTGAGCGAATGGCATCAAACTCAATCCTAAGAAGTGTGTTTTCGGGGTCCCGAGGGGCATGCTGCTCTGCTTCATCATCTCCGAGCATGGCATCAAAGCCAACCCAGAGAAAATCTCAGCCATCGCAAGGTTGGGCCCGATTTAGAACATAAAGGGGGTTCAGTGAGTCATAGGGTGCCTCGCTGCACTCAGCCGATTCATCTCATGCCTCGACGAATGAGGTCTCCCCCTTTATCGCCTCCTGAAGAAAGCTGACCGCTTTGAGTGGACATCCGAGGCCCAGGAGGCACTTGACATGGTCAAACTACTTCTGACAAGCTCCCGATCTTAGTTCCTCCAACCAATGGAGAATCTCTTCTGCTATACATAGTGCCCACCATGCAAGTGGTCAGCGCCGCCCTGGTAGTGGAGTGGGAAGAAGAGGGGCATGCCCTCAAGGTGTAGCGAAGAGGGGCATGCCCTCAAGGTGTAGCGCCCTATGTACTTCATCAGCAAGGTACTATCCAACTCTAAGACCCGCTACTCCCAAATCTAGAAGCTCTTGTACGCCGTCATCATCACCAAGAGAAATCTACACCACTACTTCGAGTCCTGGGGCACCACAGGAAGAACTGCAAAGTGGGCAGTCGAGTTGATGGATCAGAGCATTACGTATGCCTCCCAAATAGCGATCAAGTCCTAGGTGTTGGTGGACTTCATCGCGGAATGGACCGAGGTCTAAATGCCATCGGCGATCGTCGATCAAGAGTACTAGACGATGTACTTCGATGGATCATAGATGAAGAAGGGCACCAACGTAGGGCTGGTCTACATATCACCCCTCGGGGTACGCAAGAGGTACATGGTCCATCTCCATTTCCCCTAGTCCAATAATGTGGCTGAGTATGAAGCGCTCATCAACGGCCTATGCATTGCCATCGAGTTGGGCATCCGATGCCTCAACATCTGAGGCAACTCCCAGCTGGTTGTCAACCAAGTCATGAAGGAGTCAAGCTGTCATGATGGCAAGATGGCTGCGTACTGCCAAAAAGTCCAATGGCTGAAGGACAAATTCGATGGCCTCAAACTTAATCACATCCCAAGATGTCTCAATGAGGCGACCGATGCGCTTGCGAAGGCGGCATCTGGCCGAGAGCCAGTGCCAATAGGTGTCTTCGCCAGCGACCAACACGGTCCGCCCGATCTAGCCTCGGGGGCTAACCAACCGATGGCTCCGTTCAGCCCCGAGGTCATGGAGCTTGAAGAGGTTCTAGCAACAGAGCCTGACCCTCTGGTCGACTAGAGAGCACTCTACCTAGACTACCTCCGCTGTGACACGCTGTCGACGGACAAGACAGAAGCTTGACGGCTCGCATGTCGCGCTAAATCCTTCGTTCTTGTAGAGGGTGAACTCTACAAATGAAGCCACACCGGGATCCTGCAGCTCTTCATCCCCATCGAATAGGGGAAGCATTTGTTGGGCGATATCCACGGTGGAGCCTGTGGTCACCACGCCGCACCTAGAACCTTGGTTGGAAACGCATTCTGATAGGGCTTCTACTAGGCCACTGCAGTGCCCGACGCCGAGCAGATCATGCGCACCTGCGAAGGGTGTCAGTACTACGCTCAGCAAACTCACCTCCTAGCCCAAGCACACTAGATGATCCCCATCATGTGGCCCTTCATGGTCTGGGGGCTTGATCTAGTTGGGCCTCTCAAAAAGGCGCCCGGAGGATACACCCTCTTACTTATGACCATAGACAAGTTCACAAAATGGATCGAAGCATGGTTGATCTCCGCGATCAAGTTCGAGCAAGCTGTGCTATTCTTCCTCGACATCATCCATCGCTTTGGAGTACCGAAATCCATCATCACGAACAATGGCACACAATCCACCGACAAGAAATTCCTTCGATTCTATGATGAACACCACATCCAGGTCGATTGGGCTGCCGTCGCACACCCCCGAATGAACGGGTAGGTTGAGCGCACAAATGGCATGCTCCTACAAGGCCTCAAGCCTAGGATCTTCAATCGGTTGAACAAATTTGGCACACGCTGGGTCACCGAGCTCCCCGTGGTGCTCTGGAGCCTAAGGACAACTCCCAGCCGAGCCATCGGCTACACGCCTTTCTTCATGGTCTATGGTTCTGATGTCATCCTCCCAACCGACCTCGACTATGGAGCACCAAGGATCAAAGCATATGACGAACAGGGAGGCAAGGCATCCCATGAAGATGCCATGGACCAGCTAGATGAAGCTCACGATGTCGCCCTCCTCTGCTCGGCCAAGTACCAGCAGGCGCTGCGATGGTACCACAGCCGATGGGAGTGCGACCGAGCCTTCAACCTCGGGGACCTGGTTCTCCGCCTCATGTAGAGCAACAAGGACCATCACAAGCTCTCCCCGCCATGGGAGAGGCCATACGTCATCGCGGAAGTACTCTAGCCAGGTGCCTACAAGTTGAAAACCATCGACGGCGAGGTCTTCACCAACACCTAGAACATTGAGCAGCTACATTGTTTTTTCCCCTAAATAAATGCATACTTTCTCTTATCAGTTTTGTCATCATAATCCCCAATCTTTCGTGACATCCAACCCCTGCAAATGTGAGGGGTCGGACCTCACTCGGGGGCTGGTATGAGTACATTTATCTTACAAACATTCTCTGTGCTTTCCCTCTTTTCTCATGGTAAGTCCTAAGAGCTAAGACCTCAAGAACCATTTCTGAGAATAACTGGTAGGACCGTGGGAATCCCACGCCCCGATGGCTACGGTCTCTTTGCTCACCAACGTAATCATAATTGGCTCACCCACACTCCGCGCTTTTGCGACCTTAACTATGGGAAGGGTCAGAAGGCATTAAACCACTTTTACCAAAAATAGAAAGAAGAGCCAAAAAGCTATTTGCCATAACGAAATTTGAGAACATGTTCATTTTTGCACAAGTTCATCGCTTACAAAGTGATTTCATCATGAAAAGGGACTGTTGTATTCATAAATGCAAAAGGCTATTCACACGGGGGTTCCCCCACAACTTTAACGATTACATTTGCTGACCAGTTCTACTATAAATAATACTATGGTCGCCGCGCCACGCTCTCCATCGGCAACGTCCTACCGCTCCGTGGGATCCCTGAGGGTGCGGTCGTCTACAATGTCGAGCACCACGTCAGTGACCCTGGTGCCTTCGCTAGGGCATCTAGGACTACGCCCTCATGATCAGCCACAACCCTAACAATGGCACCTAGACGTGGGGCACTACCTGCTGAAGAATGGCCGCCATGGCTAATGGATGTCTCTGACATCTCATCAAGCTTCATGAACTGGCCGATCTGAGTGGCTGCAAGGGCAAAACCCCCCATCGACATAGTCCTAGGTAGCTTCCCCACCGACAAGGCTCGCCTGGAGAAGATTCGCCGAAAGAGGTTTCCGTACGGCTCCATCCCGATGAAGGCCTCGCAGACGATGACAAAGCCGACAATGCTTAGCACCCTCCATTGCGCCTCCTCCTTTGGCGGAAGTGGCCCCTTCTCTGTGAAGGCGGCCGGCACCATCTCATCTACATTGGATGACCTCTAGCTCGACATCGCGCTCCGGATTCATGAGTGGGTCTGTGAGTTTTCCTCTCCCTGGCATTACCCTCTCTCACTAATGAACCGCTGTGATGCATGAACGTATTTAGTGAAAAGGAAGAAGGAGGGGAGCCAGCAACTCAGGAATAGGCGGAGGAATGGGATGAAAACCCTCTCCCTCCCCCTATTTAAGGAGGAGGCGCAACAGTTGGAGAAAGGCAAAAGGTTTGGACGAAAAACTCTCTCCCTTCCCCTATTCAATGCAGATGGGAATTCGATGCTGATGGGAATTCGAGGAGACGCGTCTGGACCAAACGGGACGCGTCTTGCTCAACGAAACGACATCTGGTCAAATGAGACATGGCTTGGGCATGGCCCACCACTACTGCATGTTGGGCATGAGAAACAAGACGCACCCATATGCAGGCGACTCTTCGCTTCCCCAAGCAGGACCTGGAAGGACCCAATGATGGAACCTCCATCAAGGGAGCCCAACGGGTCTCCTCAGTCAATTGGACAGCCCAGGTGAACGCCGAACAAACAGCCGTCCAAAGATAAGCACCTTTGTTTACTTACTTTGTGTGTCAATTTTACTACTGAGCCTCCGACCCCGGCAATGGTAGGGTGTAGACATTGCTCGGCGGCTACTGAGAGTGTCTACTTGTTTAGACATTCTCTTCGCCCGACCCCTCCTTACATTTAAAAACTGGAGGCATGGTGGGCGGGTGTAAAACTTTGAGTAAAACTAGACAAACCGCTAGACCCTACGCCCCAGCGGCTACGACATTTTTGTTCACCAGCATAATCGGATTCAAAGTTCCCCGCACCCCAAGCTTTAGCATCTGCCTTCTCGAGAAGGGTTCGGAGTGGTCTACCTGCAGAATCTCCTTCAAGGAGAAACTGTCAGGTCTCCCAAGTCAATCAAACGGCTCGGATCACCACCAGGAGACAGAAATGAAAAATTGCGATGCTCGTGCAGGTCACACCGCCCCGTCGCAAACATCGGACCCGAACCCCACACGGGCATACTCGGTAAGAGCTTTCGATCACTCATGACCACCAAGGTAACATCACCAACCCTTGCCCTCATTTCCATTATATCGTACATACATCCAAGCCTTCCATATACAATTGCTGCATTTCAACGCTTCGCGTCGCATCACGAAGCGGTAGTCGCCTCATTCGATATGAGCGGCAACTGACCGAGGTTCAAAGGCTGGCCCATGAAGGGCTTGAGGCCACCTCACATCAAACAGAGCCAGGGGAGAAAAACCAAGATGAGCCCCAACGGCCTTGGCCAACCCTGCTCAGAAGCGGACAGGGACATCTCGACCTTTCTCGTTCGATTCTAACCTCAAGCCAAATCCATAGAATCTCCATCGAGGAGAGGCCAATGGGCCACCTGAGCCTATCGAACGGCTCGGGCATCTATTGGGAGGCGGGTTAATAAATAGTGAAATGCCACATGAGGCCTCTGCCGACCCCGTTAGCGAATGACGGACCCGGATTCCACACGAACATGCTCGTTAGCAAGCTCATTGAGCGCGACACTCGAACCATCGAGGCAAGTGTCGTTAACTCAACCCCTCTAGTTGTGGAAGCCGAGGATGGGGTGATGCATGAAACACGGCCGACCCCTATTAGACCCCAAGGGGCTTAGGGGCTCGAGCCGCCCGATCCTAGATTGAGAGACTGAGGTTCGAAGGCTAGCCCACGAAGGGCCCAAGGCCACCTCGCATCGAAGAAAAGCTAGGGGAGGAAATGCAAGATGAGCCTCAGCGGCCTTCACCCAATCCTCATAGAGGTGGTTAGGGTCATCTCAACCTTCTAGTTCAATCCAGCCTCTAGCCGAGCCCATAGAATCCCCATTGAGGGGGAATCTATTGAAAGGCGGGTTAAGGATCAATAGAATGCCACCAGAGGGCTTTGCCGACCCTGTCACGAGCGACGGGACCGGATTCCATTCAAACATCCCCGTTAGCGAGCTCATCAAGCACATCACTCAAGCCATCGAGGCAAGTGACGTCGCCTCAACCCCTCTAGTTGTGAAAACCATGGACGGGGCGATAGTCACAAAAATGAGCCAACCCTTGACCGAATCCCTACCATGCGCGGGGGCTTAGATAAGGCTAGACCTTGTGGGCGGGGGTGGCGAATCCCCGCTCATGGAAGTGAGTGAAGGACACAATGTAGCCATCGGGCAGCGATGGCACGTCCTCATTGCCGGGCAGCCACCACTCATCACTAGCGGTCCACGCGCAAAGAAGGCCACGGTGAACAAGGCCCTCCAGGCACTGGAGGGTGACATCAGATCTACACCACTACTCCATTAGATGATGGGGGTGGTTGGATGCGAGCTTGACGATGGCTGCGATGTGGGTGCGGGAGGCTCAGGCGATTGGCAGCGGAGGTTGTAGATGCAAAGGCAAGGAGGCAAAGTATGGAACCCTAGGGGTGAACCCCTTGGTTTTATAGGGGCAACAGATGCAAGAAGAGCAACCGTCCATGTCATGTCGTGGGATATGCGCCCGCAGTCCCTATCCATTCCCACCAAAGTCGCGCCGGATGTTTCGCCTTCCCGGGTAGACCAGTACACTTTTCCCACAGAGGGGATACGGGTCAAAAAGCATTTCTCTGGCCCACCTAGGCCCAGGAATTCGAGGGCTGGCCCAATAGTTTTGACGGCCATCCCAATGAGGGATGGGCCCGCGAGTAGCCAAAACTCAGGCGCACGAGCCTCGAGGGAGTCTCGATCCACGATCAAATCTCAACCAGGCTAACCCTGGATGAATCCCCACGAATGGGATACCAGGGTTCCCTTTAAAACTATCCGGTTGCCAAAACACCAAATCTCACAGCCATACCCATGATGGGTCTGAATTACCACCCGAGCGATTCTATCCGAATCACCCAGGGGCTCGGGGGCTACAACCGATGGGTGCACTCAAGCGCAACCTCTGGCGAATCGAAATACCCCCCCCCGGGCGATTCTATCCGAATCACCTGAGGGCTCAGGGGCTACACCCGATAGGTGCGCTCGCGCGCACCATCTGGCGAATCGAAATACCGCCCTAGCAATTCTATCCGAATCACCCAGGGGCTCGGGGCTACACCCGTCGGGTGTGATCGCGCACACCCTCTGGCAAGTCAAATCACCCATCGGGTGATTCTATCCGAATCGCCCAGGGGCTCAGGGGCTAATGTCGGGGACTGAATACTGGGGTACCCAAAGAGGTGGAACTAATAACCATCAAACGTTGCTTCTAAACAGACGAGAGCACATCTACACTTCTTGCCCATACGATCGAAGATTGGCTGTGCTTGGACCGACCCCTAAGGGTTGGCTCCACCTCGTCCGACCCCCGAGGGCTGGACTTCGCCTCGCTCGATGACCGAGGGTAGGCTCCGCCTTGCCCAATGGCTAAGGGCTGACTCCGCCTCGCCCGACATCTGGGGGTTGGCTCTGGCTTGCCCGATGTCTGAGGGTAGGCTCTGCCTCGCCCGACATCCTAGGACTGGCTTCGTCTCACCTAATGGATGAGGGCTGGCTCTGCCTTGCCTAATGTCTAGGGGCTGGCTCTGCCTCACCCAATGTCTGAGGGCAAGCTCCGCCTCGCCTGATGTCTGAGGACTAGCTTCGCCTCGCCCGACAGCTGAGGCCCGGCTCTGCCTCGCCCGACGTCCGAGGGCTGGCTCTACTTTTCCCGATGTCCTAGGGCTGGCTCTGCCTCGCCCGACATCCAAGGGCAAGCTCCACTTTGCCCGATGTCCCGGGCGTCTACACCCTGCTCCTTCATAAATGACGAGCATAGGGTAAGAGAAGACACTCAGGTCAACCGTAGTATTAAGGACCATACCCTGCACGCCTATGGGAAAGTGTCGTTAGGATATGATGGGACGGGTGCTTTAAGCCCTTCTAGGCATGACAGAGCCCAAACAGTGTTGTAGGCGCCGACTTTTGCCTTACAGAGTTGTGGGCACATCCATCAATCCTCGGACGTGGACCCTGACACAGGCATACGACAACTGCTACAATCTAGGAGGGAACTCACATCATCTATAGTAATGGACGTATGGTCACTTCCCTGTCTGCTCCCTGTTGGGTCACGGCTTGGCACCCTAGCACGCCGCACCATCCGTCAGAGTAGGATGGGACGCGACCACTTGCTGAACGAAGCCAGAGCACGGCCCCATCAGGATCGATGAACTTGCTATCCCTGGCACTGTCTGCCATGTCTGTTGGGCGGGCTCAAGGGAAAAAGGAAGACCCGGCACCTTCGAAGGACCTTCTCTACCTCTGGTTTTTGCTTCTCCCATCTGTAATCCCTGCTCCCCCTTGGGCTATAAAAGGGAGGACATGACACCCCACTAAGGGGACAAATCGATTTCACACACAACACATTGCACAACACACAGCCAAGCAGCAACTGAGCTCTTGGCATCCTTTCGACCTTTCCATCAGAGACTTGGGACCTATCCCTCTCTTGACCGTTTATACCCCCTACGATGAACCATTTTTGGTTCTAATAACACAAGGAACAACAAACTAGACGTAGGGACATTCTGCCCGAACCAGTATAAACCTTGTGTCCTTTAGTAGACCATCCGGGCCTAACGCGCAACAAATATAAATTTACTAGTTGGTATTTATTCGAAACACCGACCTTCTGGAGACTTCTTGGAGGCGAAGGAGGCTGTCTCAAGGGGCTGATGCATGGGCCTAGGAGCCCTCGAGCCCATGGAGGACATGGGAAAGTTTGTCTTGTTGTGTCACTCCCCATGTGTGGCCCTGTCGGAGGAGTGGTTAACAGCGCCGCGCTTGCATTGCGGCGCCTAGGAGCCCCCGAGCCCAGATGGCTCGGGGCAGGTCTTCTTGTGCCTAGGTCTTGGCTGGAGCCTAAGGCTGGCGGAGGCCAAGGATCATGTCCAGGCTCCCATCGATCGGGCACCCTGGGCATGGCCTAGCCCCCGAGCGCTCAGCAGAGGCGGCAAGCTTACTTGGGCTTGACCCGATCCTTTGACCTGAGGGTGCGCACGAGCGTACCCGTTGGGTATAGCCCCTGAGCCCTCCAGCGATCCTAAAAGGGTCGGTCGGGGATCTCTTGGCCAGGAACCTTTGATGCCGAGGCTTAACATACCATATATTTAGATCTTGTTAGTAGCCATCGAGCCCTTCATGGCCTCACTTGACCTGGTTCGTGATGGCGACAAAGGGCTGAATTTGATCTTTTGGTGACCAAACTCAGCTATGGCGGGGATGCCTTCCTCTGACTAGAGTGTGATGCCCTATGTGGGGCTCTTCCCCAGTGTGATGGGGGTGCTCGTCTATCGAGGCCGAGCGATGGTGGTGCTGACCCTTCTTTCGACCTATGTCGCAGGCACCTATGGCCCGAGCAAGGGTTCGGTGAACTCATCTAGGAGTTATCGATCTAGGGCCCGAGGGCACCCTCTTTCTTTTGGTCTAGGCCTACCATGGGTTGGGTGATTGAGAGCGTCTGGGCTCTGGCTCAGGGCTACCAGACCACTTGGTGCTCCACGCCCTTCTAAGGGCTTCTGTAGCAGGTCTCGACCTTCTCGGGCTGACCCTTAGGGCCATAGACCAAGGTGTGGGGAGCGCACCGAGCTTGTTGGGAGCCCTCATCGGGTCCACCGCTCCGTGGCTCCTGACCCAACTCCAAAGAGTTGGTTCATTTTGGGAGCATGCCGCCTGGGCGACCGTCGATCGGGGGGCCAGGCTCTCCATCTGTCGAGTTGGTGTAGCCCCTAGTGACGTCGTGGGGGCCTCAGGGCTTTTTCTGCTCAGGCAAAATTGCAGCTCGGAGCTGCTGTTCCCTCATGTGTATGGGCTACAACGACAATAGTCTCGATGGCCATAATTGTCACATCCGTGCTACTAGCGGGTAAGTCCGTGAGAACCTCAAGCTTACGGTCGTTATGTGCTTTGGTCGTGTCCCCTAGAGGGTAGATTCTCGGCATCCCGACTGAGCCGCTTGTTTGGTTCCCAAGCCCGTTCTGTCGAGCTCGGGGGCTCTTTGCCTCCCTTGGTTGGTCACCTCAAGCAACTCGAGGCCGGTACTCGGGCATCGCTCATTAGGACAGTCAGGATGCTTCTAGGCATCCTAGCTACAGCCGAATGGGCCCATCTCCTGAGCGTCCCTTGCACTTTAGTTTTTTTCCCGGGGTGGCCTCGAAGCTTGGGAGAGCTGACCTTGAACCTTGTGTGACGCCCCATTCTCTAGGGGGCGTCGCTGCCGCCCATCTGAGGGGTGGGTTCCTATCAGGGGGTTAGAGGTATGAAAACACAATACGGGAAGAATGAGCTATGGGTAGAAGCGACGTAGCTATTTGATGTTCCATGCATTGTCGTACTCTCCCCCTGAGATGTTGCTGATCTTGTAAGCGCCTGGTCGGATCACCCGTGAGACCCAGAACGGTCCTTCCCATGGCGAAGATAGCTTGTGGCCTCTCTTGGAGGGGGCGGGCCTTCAAAAGATGAGATCACCTACAACAAAATAGCATTCGCGTACCCGCCTAGCGTGGCAGCGGCGTAGTTCTTATTGATACCTAGCGGACCATATGATGGTGGTGTTTTGCTCCTCCTCGAGCATGTCAACGTCCCCCTAGCGCTTCTCGTCGGCCTGCTGCTCGTCGTAGAAACGAACGCGAGGCTTGTAGAAGTGGAGGTCGGAGGGGATGACTGCCTCGGCCCCGTAGACGAGGAAGAAGGGCGTGTAACTAGTTGAACTATTCACACTCGTCCTGAGGGCCCAGAGCAGGGAGGGTAGTTCATCCACCCAACCACCAATGTGGATCTTGAGCTCGTTGTAGATGCGGGTCTTGATCCCCTGGAGGATCAACCCATTGGCATGCTCGACCTGGCCATTAGAATCGAGGTGGTACACTGATGCTTAGTCCACCCGGATTTGCCAGGAGTCACAAGAATCT
The DNA here is from genome assembly GCF_019320115.1 of Miscanthus floridulus. Taxonomy (NCBI): domain Eukaryota; kingdom Viridiplantae; phylum Streptophyta; class Magnoliopsida; order Poales; family Poaceae; genus Miscanthus; species Miscanthus floridulus. The sequence continues at coordinate 81,708,771 of NC_089588.1, forward strand.
AGGAATTTGCGACCTATGAACTGAGTGCCGTTATTGGTGATAACACAATTTGGAACTCTGAACCTGTGGATGATGTCTTCGATGAACTCAGCTGCTCATTCCAACTTGAGGTTGATGATGGGTCGGACCTCAACCCACTTGGTGAACTTGTCGATGGCGACCAGAAGGTGGTCAAACCCCCCGGGGGCCTTCCTAAACTCTCCGACCATGTTGAGGCACCAGACCACGAAGGACCAGGTGATGGGGATCATTTGTAGCGCCTGCGCTGGCAGATGGTTCTGCTTGGCATAGTACTGGCATCCTTTGCATGTCTTGATGAGGTCCTAGGCGTCGGCGAGAGCCGTCGGCCAGTACAATCCGTGCTTGAATGCTTTCCCTACGAGGGCCCTCGGAGTGGCATGGTGTGCGCAGATGCCGGCATGAATGTCGAGGAGTAGCTTCTTCCCCTCTTCAGGGGGATGTGCCGAAGGAGCACCATGGAGGCGCTTTGGCGGTAGAGCTACCCGTTCATAAGCTTACAGCTTTTGGCATGCCGCACCAACTTGCGAGCTTCAGCAACGTCGTCGGGGAGGAAGTCGGGGAAGGGTCATCCAGTCCTCCTAGTCCTCAGATGGATGGGGTGAATTCCCCTCGGCAAGGCGGGCGTAAGGGGTGATGCCGAGCCAGCAGGGGGCAAGCCTTGTTGGCTGAGCGAGTCGTCCCTCGGCGTCGAGGGCCCTTCGGAGTCCACCGTGTTGAGGCGGTCGGTCTCTTTGTCGGTCATGGTTGTGTCACGGGGTCAAAACCATGGCAAGCATTGTTGTTCGAGTCAGAGTACGTGTCTCTGGTGGCTCGGGTGGACTCAAGAACACAAGAATAACAGAGGGTACGCAACGGTTTATCCTAGTTCGGGCCGATCGATGCCCTACGTCCAGTAGCTGATGATCCTTATACTCAAGAGCACCCAAAACCGGGGGTTACAACATAGTGTACAGGAGGTAGGGAGAGATTTGGTAGGGGGTTAGCTCGGTGCTAATCCTGAGGTTGCCTCGCTGCCGGTGGAGCCTTCCGTTGTTAGAGAGGAGGAAGACGACGGGTGCGGTGGAGGAGCTCTTGGTGCCCCTCTCTGGGTTGCTCTGCTCTCGGTGCTAAGTAGGAGCGGATCGATGAGGAATGAAATGGAATGATCTATCTTGGATCCTTCCTCCTCTAGGTTCTGACCTATCCCTTATATACCAAGATAGGTCAGGTTCATAGTGGTTTGGGGGATGAGCCTATGGTCTACATGCGCCGGAGTCCAGGAGGGTCTTGCAGCAACGCTCTGTGGGCCGTGGCGATGTCATGGAGCTGAAGAAGCCCTGGGCGTCATTCGACTGCTCTATCCTAACACACCGAGTGTCAGGCTATGTCAGTTTGGACCAGCCTCCCCCAAGTGCGCCTTCTTGATGGCGAAGGAGGCGGGCTCGAGGGGCTGACGCGTGGGCCCGAGAGCCTCCGAGCCCCTAGAGGCTGTGGGGAAGCTTGTCTTCTTATGTCACGCTCCGTGCATGACCCTGTCGGAGGAGCGGTTGATAGCTCCACGCACGCGGGGCAGAGCCTGGGATCCCTAGAGCCCTAATGGCTCGGGCGTGTCTTCTTGTGCCCGGGTCTTGGCTGGCACCTAAGGCTTGGGGGAGGCCAAGGATTGGGTCTAGGCTCTCGTCGATCGATAGCCCTGAGGTCGAGCGGGCCCCCGAGCACTGAGCCGAGGCGGCAGGCTTACTCGGGCTCGCCCTGATCCTCTGACCTGAGAGTGCGCGTGAGCGTACCTGATGGGTATAACCCCCGAGCAATCCTTGAAGGGTCGGTCGCGGGATCTCTCGGTCAGAAATCTTTGATCCCCAGTCTTACGTTCCTATACGTTAGGGTCTCGTCGTCTGGTCTATGCCAAACATGTCGGACTTCCTTTACAGGCACTAAGCAGATCACATAATGTTAGGTTTTGCCTAAAAACCGAATATATATAATATATAATCAATCTCTAATATTAAATTGGCAAAATTAATGACCACTTTAAATTTTGGTCCAGTTTAATCTAAATCCTAATCGGTGTAGCCTTTTAGCTCCCGCCTGCGCCTCCTGCTCCTGCTGCGTCCGTATTTTTTCTTTTCCGCTGGTTCCGAACTTCCGCCACGTCCGTGCATCAAATTGTTTTCCCTGCCCTGCTAGGCCACGTCCGTGCATCTCTTTTTTCCTGATTCCTCGACCGTGTCCGTGCTCAGTTTTTGTTTGTTTGCGTCAGATGTTTCTAAAGCCGTCAGATTTTGTTTCTTTGCAGTTGGTTGGATTCTTTGAGATGGAATCTGCCCACCCAAGTTTAAGTCCTTGACTTGGCATGGATGTTCATATTTTTTTGGATTTATTCTAGAATTTACCGGCGATATGCTTTCAGTAATTGGCGACGTCCTTGTCGATAGCGAGACGTCTGTGGTGACTTTATGAATCTCGAGATCTGCCGGCTCAGTCCTTCAGAGGTGCTCATAGAAATAGAGTTTGCGTACGTGTATTTATAGTGATAAGTGTGCATGCTTATATGAGCGTCTATGTTGTACTGTATGTCATGTACGGGCGCACATACACCAGACGGCGCCGTGCCAGGGACATCCGGCGCGCGGCGGAACGCGCCCAGAGCGCGCCAACCGGCCAGGAGGTTTCACCGAGTGGCTAATTTAGGAATAGGTTGTTGGCAGGCCTAGAAATAAGGAAGGATTAGGGAGAGATTAGTTGCTATATTTACTCTTCATCAAGGATTATATATCCTGTGTAATCAGCACTTGAGAGGCTAAGCAAGATCAATTACTCAAACCTCTCTCTCTCCCGCACGAGTTCTCAAGCCCGGCAGCCGTGAGGGGCATAACCTCCGCTACTGGAAGACACGGCAGGAGACTACGAGTTGCGTAGTCGAGGGCCGCCTACCCTAGATCATAGTGCCCTTGACAACCTGGTATCACAGACTAGACGATCCTCGCCCACCTCCGCCCCTTCTGTCTCCGATGCCGCCGCCACCCACCACCAGCCGCCGTTCCCCCAGTCCACCTTGCCACCACCTCCAACCATGACCGAGCCAACTCTGGCCGACGTGATGAAGATGTTGCAGGCCATGACCACGGACATGTCTTCAATGAAGGCCGAGATGGCGGCCATGAAGGAAAAGTCGGCGTCGTCGTCGGACGGCAGCGTCGGCGGCCGTAGGGAGGACACACGCGATCTGGATCGCCCGCCCAAGCCCAAGAAGTGGGACTTTCCCCGCTTTGACGGCACGACCGATCCGCTGCTCTTCCTCAACAAGTGCGACTCGTACTTTCGACAGCACCGTACCATGGCAGAGGAGCGCGTCCGGATGGCCGCGTACCATTTGGACGACATCGCGCAACTCTGGTACGACCAACTTCTGGAAGACGAGGGCACGCCGACATGGGCCAATTTCAAGGATCGCCTGAATCTGAGGTTCGGGCCGCCCCTGCGTTCCGCCCCATTGTTCGAGCTCGCTGAGTGCCACCGCACCGGAACCGTGGAGGAGTACGCCAATCGTTTCCAGACTATCCTGCCTCGAGCGGGTCGTCTGGACGAAGCTCAACGCGTCCAACTCTTCACGGGCGGACTCTTGCCGCCTCTCAGTCACGCGGTGCGCATCCACAACCCGGACTCCCTCGCCGCCGCGATGAGCCTGGCGCGCCAGGTGGAGTTGATGGAGGCCGACCGCCCAGCGCCACTGGTCCCATGGGCGACGCCGCGAGGCCTACTGCCCGCTCCCGCGCCACGGCCGGCGCTTCCGGCGCCCCAACAGCTGCTGGCCCTACCCGCTCCCCCGGCAGCCGCCCAGCAGGGTCGTGGCGAGGGTCAACAGAAACGTCTCACACCCGACGAGATGGCGGAACAACGTCGCCAAGGCCTCTGCTTCAACTGCAACGAACGGTATACACGAGGCCATAACTGTTTTTGCAGGAGGCTGTTCTTCCTTGACGGCGTGGAAATCGGCGATAGCCCGAACGATGGCGCCGCGGCAGCAGCTGATCCAGGGGACACGGCCGCCCCCGTCTTCTCCCTCCACGCGGTGGCGGGCGTTCCAGTCGGCAACCCGATCTTGCTCTGGGCCACTGTGGGCACCGTCACCCTCGTCGCCTTGGTCGACACGGGCTCCACTCATAACTTCATCGGGGAGGAGGCCGCTCGGCGCACGGGGGTTGCCATCCAACCACGCCCGTGCCTCACCGCCACCGTGCCCAATGGGGAGAAGGTGGCCTGCCCCGGTGTCCTTCGGCAGGCGCCCGTCGTCATTGAGGGCATGGCGTTCGACGTCGACCTCTACGTCATGCCGCTCGCCGGCTACGACGTGGTGCTCGGTACCCAGTGGATGGCCGGCCTGGGACGCATCGCCTGGGATGTCGCTACTCGTACCTTGGCGTTCCAACGCGACGGGCAGGATATCTGCTGGTCCGGCGCGCCCGCCGCCGAGGCGCCCACTACACATGCCGTGTCGGCGGGCGACTCGCTCCTGGACAGCTTACTGGACTCGTTCGCTGACCTCTTCACCGAGCCCCAGGGTCTTCCACCGCCGCGCAGCCGCGACCACCACATCATGCTCCACCCTAGCTCGCCGCTCGTCGCCGTGCGGCCGTACCGGTACCCGGCTGCACACAAGGACGAACTAGAGCGGCAGTGCGCCGCCATGTTGGCACAGGGCCTCATCCGTAGGAGCTCCTCGGCCTTCTCCTCGCCGGTCCTCCTTGTCAAGAAGCTCGACGGATCCTGGCGCTTCTACGTCGACTACCGCACCCTCAACGCCATCACGGTCAAGGACGCTTTCCCCATTCCGGTCGTCGACGAGCTACTCGATGAACTTCACGGCGCCAAATTCTTCTCCAAGCTCGATCTCCGATCGGGGTACCACCAGGTGCGCATGGCGCCCGAGGACATCGCCAAGACGGCCTTTCGCACTCACGATGGCTTGTACGAATTTCTCGTCATGCCGTTCGGCCTGTGCAACGCTCCGGCCACGTTCCAAGCATTGATGAACGACGTCCTCCGCGACTTCCTCCGCCGGTTTGTCCTCGTGTTTTTTGATGACATCTTGATCTACAGTGAGTCATGGGCAGACCACCTGCGTCACCTCCGGGCCGTTCTCTCCGTCCTGCGCCAGCATCGCCTCGTCGTCAAGCGCTCCAAGTGCGCGTTCGGCGTCACCTCGATCGCGTACTTAGGGCACATCATCTCCGCCGCCGGGGTGGCCATGGACCCAGCCAAGATCCAGGCAATCCACGACTGGCCGCAGCCTCGCTCGCCGCGCGCGGTCCGTGGGTTCCTGGGCCTCGCGGGCTACTACCGCAAGTTCGTCCACGGGTACGGGGAGATCGCCGCCCCCCTCACGGCACTGCTCAAGAAGGAGGGATTCGCGTGGTCTCCAAAGGCCGCCGTGGCGTTTTCTGCGCTCAAGGTCGCGGTAACCTCGGCGCCGGCCCTGGCGCTTCCGGACTTCAGCAGGCCCTTCGTAGTGGAGTGCGACGCGTCGACCCATGGCTTCGGCGCGGTGTTGATCCAAGACAAGCACCCCATCGCCTACTTCAGTCGACCAGTCGCGCCTCGCCATCGCTCTCTGGCAGCATACGAGCGGGAGCTCATAGGGCTGGTTCACGCCGTCCGACACTGGCGACCATACCTCTGGGGCCGACGGTTCACGGTGAAGACCGACCACTTCAGTCTTAAATACTTGCTCGACCAGCGGCTTGCCACGATCCCTCAACATCACTGGGTTGGGAAGCTCCTGGGCTTCGACTTCGTCGTGGAGTACAAACCGGGCGCCCAAAACACCGTCGCGGACGCCCTCTCGCGCCGGGACACTGACCGCGACGTCAAGGACGGCGCGGTGCTGGCGATGTCTGCACCCCGCTTCGACTTCCTCGACAGGCTGCGGGAGTCGCAGGGGGCCGAACCGGCTCTGGTAGCTCTGCGCGACGAGGTCGCTGCAGGCACACGAGGGGCGCCGTGGGCCGTTCGGGATGGCCTTCTCACGTACGACGGCCGCATCTACATCAACTCGTCCTCGTCACTGTTGCAGGAACTGTTGGCCGCCGTTCACAATGACGGCCATGAGGGCGTTCAGCGTACCCTTCACCGCCTTCGCCGCGACTTCCACTTCCTCGGCATGAGGACCGTTGTCCAGGACTTCGTCCGCGCCTGCGCCACCTGCCAGCGCTACAAGGCGGAGCATCTGCACCCGGCTGGCCTCCTCTGTCCGTTGCCGGTGCCAACGGTGGTGTGGTCCGACATAGGCCTGGATTTCGTCGAGGCACTGCCCAAAGTTCGCGGCAAATCGGTCATTCTCACGGTGGTCGACCGCTTCAGCAAGTATTGCCATTTCATCCCGCTTGCTCACCCGTATTCTGCAGAATCGGTGGCCCAGGCTTTCTTCGCAGAGATCGTGCGCCTCCATGGTCTACCGCAGTCCATGGTGTCGGACCGCGACCCCGTGTTCACTTCAACGTTCTGGAGAGAGCTGATGCGCCTCATGGGGGTCCAACTCCACATGACGACGGCGTTCCACCCCCAGTCCGATGGGCAGACCGAGTTGGCCAACCGGGTGATCACCATGTACTTGCGCTGCTTCACCGGTGACCGACCGTGCCAATGGCTCCGGTGGCTGCCCTGGGCGGAGTTCGTCTACAACACGGCCTACCAGTCGTCCCTGCGCGACACTCCCTTCCGCATCGTCTACGGCCGCGACCCTCCCTCCATCAGGTCCTATGAGGTGGGCGAGACCCGCGTCCCCGCGGTCGCCAAGTCCATGGCAGAACGCGAGGAGTTTCTGCAGGATGTGCGCTACCGCTTAGAGCAAGCGCAGAAGGTTTAGAAACGCCACTACGACAAGCTCCACCGCGCCGTCTCCTACAAGCTGGGCGATTGGGTGCTCCTTCGTCTTCGCCACCGGCCGATTGCCTCGCTGGACACCGCCGCCTCCGGCAAGCTGAAGCCTCGCTACTTCGGGCCGTATCGGGTCTCGGAGATCATCAACGACGTCGCCGTCCGGCTTGAGCTTCCTCCCCGCGCTCGCCTCCACGACGTTTTCCACGTCGGCCTTCTCAGGCGCTGGGTGGGCGACCCTCCTGCTGCTCCACCGCCCCTGCCCGTCGTCCACAACGGCGCCACGCTTCCTGAACCGGAACGCATCATCAAAGGACGTCTGGCACGCGGGGTGCGTCAAGTCTTGGTGCGCTGGAAGGACCAGCCTGCTGCAGCTGCCTCATGGGAAGACTGGGACTCCTTTCGCGAGCGCTTTCCAGCGTTCCAGCTCGAGGACGAGCTGAATCTCGAGGAGGGGAGAGATATCATGTACGGGCGCACATACACCAGACGGCGCCGTGCCAGGGACATCCGGCGCGCGGCGGAACGCGCCCAGAGCGCGCCAACCGGCCAGGAGGTTTCACCGAGTGGCTAATTTAGGAATAGGTTGTTGGCAGGCCTAGAAATAAGGAAGGATTAGGGAGAGATTAGTTGCTATATTTACTCTTCATCAAGGATTATATATCCTGTGTAATCAGCACTTGAGAGGCTAAGCAAGATCAATTACCCAAACCTCTCTCTCTCCCGCACGAGTTCTCAAGCCCGGCAGCCATGAGGGGCATAACCTCCGCTACTGGAAGACACGGCAGGAGACTACGAGTTGCGTAGTCGAGGGCCGCCTACCCTAGATCATAGTGCCCTTGACATGTATAATTTTAAAAAAATATTTCATCGATGAAGAATCCAACTCGAAATTGAAACAAAAGCTTGAGAACAAAAAATACAAGGCAGCACAAGTTGAAAGAGAAAGGATCCAAGATAAAAAGAAATCAAGCCATGTTTCCAACTGTGAACCACCATATGAAAAAGAACTCCAAGAAAAACTACCCCAATACGAGCGATTCGCAGCAACGGAAGTTGTCGAGGCCATGAGCCGTGCGACGATGCGAACGCCTATTGTAGAGCGAGCAGAAGCAAGGGACGTCGGGGCGCGGCCGCGCGGAGCGCTGGATCGGGAGGACGCTCGGGCGTGGCCGCGTGGAGCTGCCGGAGCGGGCGAACATCGAGGACGCCACAGCACGAGAGTGCCTGATCTCCCGTCGTTGTCGTCCCCATTGTTGGATCCTTTCCTCTGTGTCTGCTTGTGAACGACACCGGGAGAGAAGCAATGACTGTGTGGAGGGAGGGTGGAGAGAGAGATGAGTTGGGGATCTATGCTCCTATGCCGAGGACCGAGCTTGTCCAAAGCACGAGCGCCATGGGGAAGGAGACGACAGATGAGTCGGTGGGGAATAAACTGATTGAGCACCACGGGAGTGAAAGGATAAGGTCGTAGTTTTATTTTTTCTGTACTTGCTCCTTCCTTAAACTTATCTGTATTTTATTTTAAGTGTGATGGATGTATTGGAACTGTAAAAGGAAGAAAACTAGAAAACAAAAAAGTATAGTAAATAAGAGAACGGAACAATTAATCCCAACTCAACTACGAGCGGTGGACTTTTGAGTTATGACCGGATGTTGTTATCTCCGATCTTATGCTACGATATTTTAAGAACACTGAATTATTATTTTGAAAATAACTTTGTATATATATGATGTTATTAGCTTTCGTACATTGTTTAATTATTTTTCTTTGATTGCAATGCACATGCAAAAATATTTCTGGTTTCAGAGCCCACCGGCTATATATTATTTGTACTTTGTATCGTTTAGCAACATTGTAACACAGTGGCTTTTATGGATGACATTAGCATTCGTGGATGAATGAGCTCACTCCCACTCAGTGTGACCATGTATAAGAAAAAGCAAATTTGTTGAACGACTAAGAAAGACGATGAACATTGAGCTGCTATCAATGAAGCCGCTAGCGCGCGCAATGGAGACCCACTCATGCACGACTGCTCTGGTGAAGATGAACAACTAGACAGTGTGTTTGTAGGTGCATTGAGGGTGTCAATACATATTGTCATTGAGGGTGTCGGTACATATTGTTGTCGATGGATGCAAAGGTAGAATAACTATGAGGAAGAGGTTAACAACTTAAAAGTGAAAATAACTATCTGTTACAACGTACGGGCATTTTTGCTAGTCTATACCTAATAATAAAGAGGCAGAATTTTCGTCTCTTTTTTGTCCCATTATTTTGGTCTGGCCTTCCTAACTAACTCTGTGAATGTCCAAACTGTTTCTATTTCTATGTCTACAACCCTTTTATATATCTGGCTTGGACATGTGAATAGCTACAAATCCTAATCCTAATCCAAATAGGTCCCTTCGATTCTAAGTAAGTTGAATAGAAATCCTAATCCTAATTCAAATAGAAAGGGATAAAAGTAGAAAAGAGACAAATCTCCCTATTTGACATCTAAATTTGGACATTGGCAAAAGGGAACGCATGAGGTGTTTCTATATTGAAGATTCTAGGAAATAAGCAAAAAAATATATCTCAGACTCTCAGAGATGCCATGTGTAAAGAAATAAATAGAAGCCGAGTGTATGACCCCATGAGCCACGATGTGATCAAATAGGAATTTTCTACGATCACGGGTAGGAAGTTTTGAACCAAAGTCCGTTTGCAAGCAATTTTGGCCGCTGGTAATTTAACCATGCATGGAGAAGATACAAGATACAAGCATGCAAGATCCGATAAAGGAGGAAAGTTCAAGATGAATCGATAAGTTAATCTTGCATGCAAGTTCGTTTGCTAGACGGAGAAACCAGGAGACTTGCGGATACGTAAACGTGAGCAGTGACGTGTTATTTTGTGATTCACTGGATGGACCGAAGCCATATTACATGATATTTTACTATTTGGCTCGGGCTGTTGATTTTTATATGTAAAGAAAAGGCGCCGTCGTTTATGGAGGGATTCAACAGTCAATGCTCGCAAAACACACCTATTCTTTTTGTTATGTTCTACCTAAAACTTTTTCAACCCTTTACTGTCCAGCATCTCTCTCAATGAGGTTTGTCGGCGTTCTAGATGGCCCTGCCGACACTATAACATCCCGACCGTGTGTCTCCTCAACGGCTTTCCCAAGAGGCATTCGTGGGTTTATCGGCCTCAAGAACGAGCGTCTAATCAGCTTCCTCGACCTGCTGGTCGGCCTCACCATTGGGATCTTCCTCCGTTGTCCAAATTTTTTACTTTTTAGCCCTTTTTCGAAAGTTTCTCACAAATAGACCCTTGGCGGAAAGAATTCAGAAAATGGACCCTAGCTCGGCGCCATCGATGCTGGCGCCGAGCCCCTGGGCTAGGGCAAACTTACATGGAAGGAAGCTCGGCGCCATAGATGCTGGCTCCGAGCTCGGCGCCGTTGACGCTGGCGCCGAGCATGCAGTACGACGTGCGTGGATAGCAAAGTACGACGTGCGTGATTTTACAGCAGAGGCCAGAGGGCCAGATTACGCCAGAGGGGGAGGAAGGAAAGAAGAATCTGCTGGATCAGGGACATGCAGCCGGGCGGGCAGGGCCATGCCTTGCCGTTCGTGTGCCGTCCCAGACGGGCAGGGCTGAATACCAGACTAGTCTGTCGATCGGTTTCATTCCACTAGTGATGGAGACATGGCATGTTCGTCTGCGGGTGCCGGGAGACCATTCAGAGCGGCAGAGACGATGCTACCAGAGGTAGTGCATGCCCGCTGCCTAGCCTGTTGCGGCAAGCCGAGGTAACGTCTCGGCGTCATAGGTCATGGCGCCGACCTCTAAATTTAAGCCATTTTTGCATATGTCTGTCCCACGGTAAAAATCAAATTTGACAATATCCAAGTCATGGTAAAGCCGGCTAGCAGCTCGAAAAAATGCAGGCGGATCATTACCTAGTACCGCATCAGATGAGTTCCTTCCACTGACAGTGAGCAGTAGGAGTACTAGGCCTGATGCTGATGCTATCGAGCCGTGCGTGCTCGTGCCTGTGCCTTCCAGTGACAGCGAGCAGCAGAGCAGGAAGAGGATGGAGTGGTAGAGGGTGAGGCCAAGCAAGCGCCATGGACGACTCTGTACTTGAGTTGCCGGCCGCCATGGACGCCCGCGTCGCCTTGACTCCGACCAGCGCCACAGGATCCAACCACAACCGCACCGCTCAACCCTGTCCGAGGAGCGCACCAGCTACTACCTGCGTAGGCCCTGCTCGCCAGGCTGCGCCCGACAAGAACTCCATCGCCGGGATATGAATGCCGAACCGGACTTGGATGTTTTGCTGAACGGCACAGAGCTATGGCCGCAGCGGACGACGAGCAGCAACGGCGGCCTCGTCCTTGGCCTCGACGGCTGCGACGGCGCAGCGCAGGCAGAGCTACGTCATCCAAGGCCCGCGCCCTGGCCCCGGCCCCACCCCCGCGCGCTCCTTCAGCCGTGCGCCATGGGGTACGCGGCCGCATTGCTCGTCGCCAAGGGCAGGCTCGGGATGCTCACCGAGGCGCGGCACGCGACCGGACGCTCGCTGTCCAGGCCGAAGCGCCGCCGCGAGGGGTGGCATGCTCGGTGCCAGCGTCAACGGCGCCAAGCTCGGCGCCAGCATCTAAGGCGCCGAGCTCGGCGCCAGAGTGACTGGCGCCGAGCTTCCTTTCATGTAAATTCGCCCCAGCCCAGGGGCTCGGCGCCACGGACGCTGGCGCCGAGCTCGGCGCCAGCATCGATGGCGCCGAGATAGGGTCTATTTGTGGCAGTTAGCACTTTTAGTATGTCCAGATTTTATTAACAAGTATAATCAAGTTATGCTTAAGCTCCCATTTAAACCCTCAAAAGCAGATATCAAAATCATTTGCATCATATTATCATCGTATACCATCATAAATGAACCACAATGAGTAACCAATTATTCTGTGAGTTTTCCAGGCTGCTCGTGACCGTGAGCACGGCTATTATAACAGTTTGTAACCCTCTGCAAAGGTGGTACACATTCACCACGAGTCGTGATTCCCATATGCTCGGGTTAATTACTCCCATGTCACTGCCACGGTGAGCGGGCAGGGTACACTATGAAGCCATTTCATAGGTTTCTCTAACAAGTTAGGGCCGCTAGGTTTCCTCGGCAGGCAGATGTAGGAACCCCCCGTTCCTAAGGCACATATCCATCGCGGCTATACACATAGGAACAGAGGCAGCCCTATACCCAACGTGGCAAGCCCCTCTTGCGCCATAAAGGTAACCTCTAACAAGCTAGAAAAGGTCATATTACTGAGCTAAAGTCAGAGCCATATGACTCTCACGGTTGCACTGTCAGTCCCAGCTTTTGCCGACAGATAAGTCCTTATGGAGGGCTGGGAGCAACATGATCAAAAGCCATTTGCACCTTCGCCCTATGGATCAGTTGTTATAAATCATGTTATGCTTTTAGTTCCATAGAACCATTAACCATTGTATAGATCATGTTCAGTTAGAGCACTAGCAATCTACCCATATGCAATTAACCCATAGGAGTCAAGGGAACACGTCATCAAATGACTAGAATGTCCTTATGGTTATCAAAGTTAGACACATGCACATGAGTAAATGATTAAAGTGAATAGGACATCAAGGTAGGCCCATGCTATACTTGCCTTGGTTCACAAACTCCTACTGGTCCTGCTGGTCGTCGAAGAACTCTTGATCTCCAACGTTCTCCTCATCGTCTGAACACGATCAACATGGCAACACACAACATTCTAGGAACATTCATGCAAAGCAAATAATTCTACAATTAGAATAGTACACCAGCAGTATAGAAAACAAGATAAAATGTTTATGAAAAGAATCTATGTCTCGCTACGATCACGTCAACGCGAAGTACACGAAAATCGGAGCTAAAACGCGAAAGTTATGAATTAAACGGGGTTTCCTATCGCACTTTATTTAATTAAACCTAACCATTAAATTTAAAAGTTGCAAAATTGATTAACAGTGGTACTAACACGTAGATTATGAAATCACAAAGCTAACGCAATTTGAACGGATCAATTCGGAGCTAAAACGAAGTTTTTATGAGCAAAACAACTCTGGGAACTGCGCTAGGGACGGCGGGTTCAATTTGTCCAAAACCGAGGGACTCTTTAGCAAAGTTACACGCGAAAGGGTATCGATCATTCAGGGCCGTTGATCAATCAGGGGACGGCCTGGATTAGAGAAGGGAAGAGAGAGGGAGGGAGGGAGACGCCGGCCGAAATAGTGGCCCGACGGCGGCACTGCCATGGCCGACGACAAGGACCTCGCCGGTGCACGGGAAACAAGGCCTAGAAGCCTCAGTTTTCGCATCCGAGAACACCGAGGGATAGAGGGGTGAAGGAGACCTTGGCCAGGCCGAGAATGGGCCCGATGGACGCGGTTGGCGCGGTGGTCGCCATGGCCGGCGGCCGAAGCTCGTGGGCGCACGCAAAAACAGGTCTATGGGCCACGAATCGAGAAACAAACTGCACGGGGAGAGAGAGGGGAGAATGGCGAAGCTCACCGCGACTTCAATCGGGGACGAACGCGGCTCGGGGATGGCTGTCCGCGCGGTGAGACGGACGGCGGAACTCGGCGCTCGCGGTGGTGGTTGCAGTGGCTTCCTCGGCGCCTGGTGATCGCAAAGAAGAGAGCGGGGAGGTAGTAGGGGGAGTGGGGAAGGCTCGGCACGCATTTGAAGAGGCCGGGCGCGGGGAGGACGCTCCCACGACGTGGAACGTGGGCGCGGAGCGGCGGCGGTTGCGGCTGATCGGGCATGGACGTGGGACGCGCGGGAGGAGGGGGAAGGCGTCGACAGGCGGGGCCAGGCGGTCAGTGGCTGGGCGCGGGGCGGTGGACGTGGCAGCAGTTGCTGTGGGGCTAGGCTGGCTCCTTGCTGGGCCGCACGAGGTAGGGCGTGGGTAGCAGTTGCTGGCGATGCTGGGCTGCGACTGAGGAAATAGCTCGGCTCGGCTGGGCTGGCCCAAGAAAAAACAGGGGGAACGAAAGGGGAAAACGAGCGGGCCGGCTTGGGAAGAAAAACAGAGGGGGGAGAAGAGAGAACGGGCCAGCTGTTGAGAAAAATGGAGCTGGGCCGAAAGTGGAGAAAAGAAGGGGAGGGAAAAGAATTCCTTTTCTTTTTCCAAATACATTTTCCAATCTCATTTTCAAGTTGAATTTGAATTCAATTCAAATTCTAGTCAAAGCCAATCATTACAAAAACAAATGTGCAGCAGCATGAATGCATCAACATGTTACTAACCTTATATTTGATTTTAATTCCATAAAAATTATTGTTTCCCTAGGTTCAATGCTCACAAAAATTGCTTAAATAAATCAATTTGGCTATTTTATAAAATGAAAATTTTCAGGGTGTGACAATTCTGCCCCCCTTAAGATGAATCTCGTCCTCGAGATTCGGATGATTGCTTAATCAAACAGTTGGGGATAAATCTTTCTTAGATCCTCTTCTCTTTCCCAAGTAGCCTCATCCTCTGTATACCGATTCCACTGCACCTTGCACATCTTTATAGTTTGGCTTCTTGTAACTCTTTCGGCAGTTTCCAAGATCTTTATCGGATACTCTTCATATGTAAGATCTTCCTTAATAGCAAGCTCTTCCAAAGGAATATGCTCTTCTGGTACCCTCAAACACTTTTTCAATTGAGAAACATGGAACACATCATGCACACCTGACAAACTTTCAGGCAGTTCCAATTGACAGGCTACTTCTCCACGTCTCTCTAGGATCTTAAAACGTCCTATATACCTTGGTGCCAGCTTTCCCTTCATATTGAATCTTTTCACACTTCTCATTGGTGACACCTTCAAGTACACAATATCACCAACTTCGAAAGTCAGCTCTCTTCTGCGAGTATCAGCATAACTCTTCTATCGAGACTGAGCCACTCTTAAGTTGTCTCTAATCATTCTCACTTGTTCCTCCGCGTCTCTAAGGACATCGGGTCCAAACACTTGAGTTTCACCAGTCTGATTCTAGAACAATGGCGTTCTACATTTACGTCCATGCAGCGCCTCGAAAGGTGACATCTTGAGACTCTTCTGGTAACTGTTGTTGTATGAGAACTCTGCGTATGGCAAACTCTTATCCCAACTATTACCATACTGTAGTGCACAAGCTCTCAACATATCTTCCAAAATTTGGTTGATCCTTTCAGTCTGTCCATCAGTCTGTGGGTGGTAAGCAGAACTGAAATTTAACTTTGTCCCCAAAGATCTATGTACTTTATGCTAGAATTGCGATGTAAACTGAGTGCCTCTATTCGACACAATTTTCTTGGGAACACCATGTAAGCATACTATTCTTTCCATGTACAACTCTGCTAATCTTGCACCCA